>NW_017263602.1:0-129182 GCF_001500285.1 Mollisia scopiformis
TATTTTTAATTAAAGCTTAAACTTTGTTCAGACGTGGATAAAGCCCACGTCCAAGTTTATCTTGCTATCACCCAAAAGCTAGGTTCATTGTCTGCGGAATTGTGATAATTTCATCATGAGTAATCCTACCGAACCCGCTGATCCTTCTCATAAATGCTGCGATGGTTGCACAATGAATAGATCGTCGAACTCCAACACCACTACTTCTTTCGGGCCCATCACGGCAGCAATCAACTCGAGCAATGTCACCGAACCCTGCAATGAAGGGTGCTGCTCCGGAAACAAGGACCTTGTCGAAGAGGCTACTGAAGATGATTGCTGTGGTGGAAATGAACTATTGATCGAAGACAAATATCAAGTCACCTGCTGCTCTGGAGAGGAGAAGGAAGCAGCAGACGACGGCTGTCAAGATTTATGTTGCTCTGGAGAGAATGAGAAGTCTAATGGGCGTCGCGGTTTGTCGGCTTGCTGTGAAGGTAAAGCAAGTCCTTGCTGCGATGGTGAGCATGTTGCCATCCGGATGATTGTATCTATACTGATCACCCACAGCATCCTGCATCGACCGAATCGCGATGCGAGAGTGTAAAAGCAATTGTAGCGAAGACTTTAAGAGTAACGGGCTCCACACCGAAGGTACGGCTTGCGAGGCTCATAAGAAGCGCACCCGCCACAAGTACGCCGCGAAGCTGGCTGCCTTTGATTGCATCTGCCGCGCTCTTATTGCTCTCGGGCAAGAGTCTTGCTGCATCCCAAAGGCAGAATCTTCTGTACCCAGAGGTTCTACAACGAGAAAGTGGTCACCCAACTCAGATGCATCTGACGCGTGTTGCAAGCCGCGCCGCCAAAAGACTCCTCTTACAGTAACAGGGGAGGCTTCAGGACGGCCTGCCAGTACGAAACTCTGCAGCGATGAGTTCACCAGCGTCGTTGGCATACAGCCAGTCTCTGCTGACATCGAAAAGGGTTGCTCTGGCGTTGAACATATGGTTCTTAGTATCACTGGCATGACCTGCACTGGTTGTGAGACTAAGCTTCAGAGAGTCCTGGGAACTCTTCCGCCCATCACCAACCTGAAAACAAGTCTAGTTATTGCTAGAGCTGAATTCAACCTGGACACTGCAATCATGTCTCCGGATGCCGTGATGAAGCATCTGGAAAGGACTACGGAATTCAAGTGCGAGCGGATCTTGACCCAAGGATCAAACCTCGAAGTCATACCCAGAGGCAATGTCAAAGACTTCCTGGGTCAGCTGCTTCCTCTGGGCGTCAATGACATGCAACTGGTTGGCAAGGGGATAGTGCGCATCAATTTCGATCCAAAAGTCATCGGTGCACGTAGTTTGATTGAGAACAATCTTGAGTACCCATGTAGTCTCGCCCCGCCTCCTGTTGACCCAGGGTTGGCTGCCGGCAGCAAGCATGTTCGCGAGATGGGCTACATGACCCTCTTGTCTATTGTTTTGACAGTTCCTGTATTAGTTCTTTCCTGGGCACCTCTCCGGAGCCGTCCTATCACTTACGGGGCTGTTTCCTTGGCCCTAGCTACTATCATTCAGCTTGTTATCGCTGGACCGTTCTACCCCAAGGCTTTGAAGAGTCTCGTATTTTCTCGCATGATTGAGATGGATCTCCTTATTGTTTTCAGCACAAGCGCTGCATACATCTTCTCGGTCGTATCGTTCGGATACCTTGTTAGCGGACATCCTCTCTTGACTGGAGAATTTTTTGAAACAAGCACTCTTCTTGTCACCCTCATTATGGTGGGCCGTTTTGTTGCAGCTTTGTCTCGCCAGAAAGCGGTTCAGTCGATCACAATCCGATCTCTGCAAATATCCACAGCACAGTTGGTTACCAAAGACGGCACGAGTATTGACGAGATTGATACCAGACTGCTTCAATATGGAGACTTTTTCACTGTCCTTCCAGAGCACCGCGTCCCGACAGATGGAGTCGTCATATCTGGCTCCTCAGAAATTGACGAGTCCATGCTCACAGGTGAATCTCGACCGAGCGAGAAGCAGGTCGGCTCCAAGATCATCGCCGGCTCGATCAACGGCTCTGGCAAACTCGTCATACAACTCACACACCTGCCAGGTGAAAATACCATCAGTGTTATCGCTGGTATGGTTGATAATGCTAAACTGAGCAAGCCAAAAATCCAGGACTTTGCGGATCGTGTTGCATCCTACTTCGTCCCAGTGATTGTATCCCTCACAATTCTCACATTTGTTGTATGGATTAGCGTCGGCATTGCGATTCAGAAGAAGTCGGGCTCCGATGCTGCGATTCAGGCCATCATATTTGCCATTACAGTCCTGATTGTCTCATGTCCCTGTGCTATTGGGCTTGCAGTCCCCATGGTCATCGTCATTGGTAGCGGTGTGGCTGCCGAACGTGGGGTCATTTTCAAGTCTGCCGACAGCATCGAAATGGCGTACAAGACAACGCATATAGTCTTCGACAAGACTGGGACACTTACCGAGGGGAGGCTCAAAGTCGCCAAAGAGCAATACATCATGGAAAACGACGTTGCAAGTCAATCAATGATTCTCAGTTTGGTGTCAAACAGCAAGCATCCCGTATCCGTCGCCGTTGCCACCTATCTTGAGGGTCATGGTACCACGCCTACTAAAATCGACGACATCAAGACGGTGGCGGGGAAGGGCA
The DNA here is from genome assembly GCF_001500285.1 of Mollisia scopiformis. Taxonomy (NCBI): domain Eukaryota; kingdom Fungi; phylum Ascomycota; class Leotiomycetes; order Helotiales; family Mollisiaceae; genus Mollisia; species Mollisia scopiformis. The sequence goes on from NW_017263602.1 coordinate 2,668, forward strand.
TTGAAGGCAAAGCTGAGGGCAAATTGATCCGGGGCGGTAACGCTCGATGGCTTGACGCGGAGTCCGATGGACATGTCCAATTCCTGGCTGGTGCAGGATACACTCTTTTTTGCATTACACTGGACTCAAAGCTCTATGCTGTCTTTGGCCTCTCCGACACTGTGCGGCCAGAGGCCACTGCCACTGTAGCTAAGCTCCGGCAGAGGGGCATTCAGCTGTCTCTCCTCAGCGGAGATGACATTGGTCCCGTGCAACAGATCGCTGCAGAGGTCGGAATCAATTCCGATGAAGTTCGGTCTCGATGCTCTCCAAGCGACAAGCAACAATACATTCAATCTCTATTGAGGTTGTCAGTCGGCAAAACGAAGTCTACGGTCGTTTTTGTAGGAGATGGGACGAATGATGCCGTCGCCTTGGCTCAAGCAACAATCGGTGTGCATATGAGTTCCGGTACAGATGTTGCGCAGAGTGCAGCTGATGTTGTGCTTATGCGACAGTCCCTGGAGGGTATTTTGACTATAATCAACATCTCTCAAGCTGCCGTGCGGCGTATAAAGTTCAACTTCGGCTGGTCCTTCGTTTACAATGTCTTGGCTCTCCTCTTCGCTTCTGGCGCACTTGTCAATGCTCGTAATGGTGTAGCACTTAACATTCCACCTCAATATGCCGGTCTCGGCGAGCTGGTCAGTGTCCTACCCGTAATTGCCATTGCAGTTGGCTTAAGATTGGCCAAGATCTAGGCGGGACCTCGATCATTATTAAGTCAGGACATAGTATGCAACTAGTCAAAAGAAATAACATTTGTAAGTTATATCGTTAATCGTGAACCACGTGAATAAAATCATATAAATAAATTAATTAAATATTGATTTCAAAATTTCAAAATGTCAAAATTTCAATTTTAATATTAGCTGACTTAAATGATAAACGATAAATACTTATCCGACTAAATCTTAGATTAATTATTAAACCACTTAGCAATTAGGACCCGGAGGCAAATTCTTGTCCTACACGTAGAAACATCGGCCATGTTTGTCAAAACCGCACTCTATGCCTTTGGGAGCACCTTATCACCAGTGGATTACAGGTGGTGGCAATCCTCCCAGCTAACATCCATCATTACGTTTTCTCGAAGTATCTTCGCTCTTGCCTACCGCCCTTTATTCCACCCCAGGGAAATCATCCCGATCCATCCATCGCTCAATCCACATATGCCAATGGAAGTTTCTAAGCCACTAGAAAGCGGCACCACTTAGCAAACCATTACGGCCGTTGGAAATCGCTTTGCACCACCGTCTTTTGGGGCCTTATAGAATGAGAAATATGTTGATAACACCCAGCCTTTTATGGTCGACGGCACATCTGACAACACGTGGGACAATGGCGGGAGTAAATCCGCACCGCACACTATATGACGCGGAAGACTTCCCGAGGCCGTTTGAGTTCCGATATAAGAGGTCGTTGCCCGAGGACATCGACGGGAGTCGTTAAAATAGAGGAAGGAGTGAAGAGACAAGAGACAGGAACCACCACCTGTACGGCTTTAGCGTTGTTCTCACGTGGAGAGACTGATTGTCTGGGGACAGCGATAGCGTATCAAGAGACGAGACTGAACATCGCGTAGCTTCTTTGACCTTCTGACTTCGAGAAAGCGAGAGGTGGGGCTGGGAAGCCTGGAGGAGAGTCTGAAAGGAGTAGAGGAATGAGGAATATCAGCTTTTCGCCCTTGGGGTGGCGGATCATAACGGGCTGATTGTGTTTCGAAGAAAGGGGGTGGGAGAACATTGAAAAAAGTTGATAGTCTTTACAATAGCATTTTAAAACTCGAAACTTATAAAGCAGAGAACTTTAAAACTCAAAGAATAAAAAAATGCTGCGACTTATACGGACATAGATCGTAGGAAGCTGCTCTAAGTGGAAGGTTCGTTGAAAAAGTGCGGCTAATATTCTACCATGCAGAGTCTCGCATATTATAGCACAAGATACATCTGAGTCCTCCCCTATAAGTACGGCATGTAACGAGGCCAGTCTGAACAAGGCCATCGCTCCCACGAGCCGAACCTCCTAGCCAGCATGGTTCGGTGTCCCTACTCCCAGAGAATATTGAACCTCCGTAGACCGGTCACCGGCTTTGCAGGTGGCTCAGGATTTGCATTCGCCACATCGATGAAGTGGCGAATTGGAATCTCACCAAGCGGAATGATCTTTGTTTTCTTGACAAACTTATACCCAAAATAGAGAATGAAGAAGATAGGGATATTGATGTACGAGGAGACAAATGTCTCATCATCCCAACTGATTTACAGTCAGTGGCAATTGATGACAACGACCAGAAGGAAACTTACTGCCCATGAATGAACGTGACATAGCCACCAGTCAGCAAGAGGACAACGAACGAACAGAGAGAGAACCAGGCAATGTAAGGCTGGAAGGGGGCTTTCCAGGGGAGTTCCGAGCGATCGATCCCCTGTCTCTTACACCTGTGCAGGTTAGACTCCAATCCGGTCAGAGTACTTGAGTTACTCACCCATAATAGAACCGCAGATAGACAGTGCAAATAACCATCCACCCAATCAAAGCAGAGACACTGACAAGGTCTTGCAGCCATCCAAAAACCGTGCTCGAGGAATTGGAAAGCGTCATGTAGCCTAGGCAAATGAAAAGACTTATGGAAAGCACGGCGAGGTACGGTACTTGGAAAGGGTCAGTTCGTTTTTTTGGGGGTTTTCAACCACCACAGCAGAGCAGAAGAACAGCACGAGTTGTGGAATTCGAGCGGGACAGAAAGGGGCTAATGTCTCTCTGAGGAATGCAATGGAAATCATGGAAATACTTACTGCCCATACGATTAGTCCTGAGAAATATTTTTGGAGCATGGCCTTCTCGAGCCATGCCATACAGGGTTCTTGATCCGCCAAGAAGGCCTGTGGGGAGTTGTCAGCCGTGATGATCATCGTATATTGAGTGCTCATACCGGAGTTTCCTGAGCTCCATGCACTTGTTAAGACAACAAAGTTGATGATCGACGGGACCACTTTAATGCCTGCGTTTGTTGCTGCGACTGTCGACAAGTTAGTTCTTGTCCTAGAGAGCATAGGAAAGGTGAGTTTCTTGAATGATAGGAAACTAAAGATGAAAAATTGGACGTGAATCCGAAACTTCCTATAGCGAAGTAGTAAAGCCAATGCACCATTCCAGACGAGCGAAGGAAGAACAGTTCGGGAGACACGAGGTAGCGATTGAAGTTTCTGTGTAAGATAGAATCAAGTCGCCACGGACTGACATCGCTCGAAAGAGTAATGTGAAAAATAGGCTTCTGAAATGTGGTTGGAACAAAGATAGAACTTGACGTACGGACAAAAGGAGACTCCGCAGCAGTTCCAGTCGAACGGAGTAGATCTTTGTCGTTGGAAGGGACAATTAAACCAACCATAAAGATTGAAAGGACTGTGTCATTTGAGGCAATCAGTCAACAGCAAGCAGTAAGGGATGGATCCATCACGAACCGTAAAAGATAACTACCCTGAAGAATATACGCTTTGCGGCGATAGGAATATTTCGTCGCGGGGCCTTTGTTTCTGCAGCCGCCATAGAAATGCCTTCGATGCCCCTATTTATCAATTTAGTTGAAAAGCTCCTGTCGGTACAACGGAGGTTGCTATCATAGAATATAAATGTCATAAGGAGCAATTAATACTCACGAATATGCGTAAACAGCGTTGGAAAAGGTTGTCCCTGAAATTACGAGGTAAGAATTGTACGTTTATAGCATATCCATGGTAGAGTGAAAGAGATCGTAGGTGTGCTGCCAGTTCTAACACAGCCTCCAAGAAGGCTAAATATCAGAAGCAAGGGGACACTTACAGAAACCCATGAAATGTCCAAGGGACCCGGTGTATCCCAAGTAGTCGACAAAAGGACCAGGATTCCGCCAATACTGGAAGCCATATCTGTGGTGATCAGGCCCGCCGCCACAGACGATGACAAGAGCCTAAATTGTCAGCTTTCAATGTGTATGGTGCAGCCTAGTGAAGAACGTGCCATAATATTGAGGCCTATACCAGAATACCAGAGTTAGTGTACTTTCTCCCAGACCTTGAGTGTAGATAGGAATATCCTGAAAATAGTCCGAAAGCACCAGCTCCAACCCCAGTATAGGGGTATAGTGGTTCATCCGAAATTCCAAGACTTACCAATAATTAACATAATCTTGAGGCTTGCAAAAGTGAATTCCATTTCCCCGTAGACGCGAATAAAGAGGAGATTGCTGATGACGAGTAGTAAGCCGAACACAGTGATCCAAACTGCCGAATTAATGGTTGACCAGAATTGAACAATGACTGCGGCAGCAACCAGCTCGGCTGGGAGAGATACCAAGTACGAGTAAATGGAATTCCATCCTTGCGCGAACGACAAAGCAGGATCCACGAAATGCTCGGCATGTCGAATGATAGCACCACTAAGCGGAAGCAGAGCGCTGAATGGGTTAGCACTCGTTTGTGAGCAGTATAACGGAATACTGATCCATACCTCAATTCTGCGATGGATAGAACAACTCCAATCACGAGAATACCGACAAAACTGTAACCCAGGAGAGCGCCAAGCGGACCGCCATTTGCAACTGGCGCCATGTTAGCACTCATGATAGATAGCAAACGAACCAGAGCAAAAGGAGATTCGTGCTGGGCCTCTATCAACCGAGGTATGCTAATATCAGTGCCTGCCCCGGAGTGGATGGTTGGAATTTCGGACTCAGTCCCAAAGCGTACCAACTCCACTTGTATAACTCCCCCGCTGGGACGCATTCTCTCCCTGAATGCCACATCCATAGACCCCCCAACGGAGGAGAGCCTATAATTTGGCATTGTACGGGTTTGCGAGTGCTATAGAGGATGTTCGCTGAGTCGAGATGGAGGATAACACTTACTTGCTTTACCGGACCCAAGAAAAAGACCCTGCCGTTGTCAGCACCTGCGAGATTCGAGGATGAAAAATGTCTTGATATACCGTTCCAATTGTCCCGGCCAGGGCAATCATTTGAATATGTCGCTGATGAAGGCCTCGCCTGCAAGGTTGAACATGTTAGAAAGTTCCAATAAGAGTACAGTGTACCACCCGGCTCCTCTTGTCACTTCACCACACGTGTGGCACTCATTCAGGTAGACGTCCTAGGTACTTTCGAAAGAACTCGATTCGCCATGATACTCGAGGAATATTGACAAGCAGACAAAGAAGTTGGCGGGCAAAGAGGGGAAAAGGGAGGACTGAGACGGAAGAGGGCTTCTCACTTCAGTTCTTTGGTCTCGCCAAATTCCACAACTTCAGACTCTCCCAATCCCTCGTCCACGTAAACAGGAGTAGAGCCATTATGTACCCCCTCGTCATCTGCTGAATAGGTCTGCTTCTCCGGATCTGATACTGGAGAGTCTGACATCGTAAAAACTGGCGTGCTTGATCGATTGACTGGAGAATGACAAGAAATGTTTTAGAATTGCTGGATATATACCCATGCCCATCCGCCTTATCTGTGGTCGGGTGTACAACATACGCATGGCTCAGATCTGGATGCCATGCGTCCTGATAAGAGAACCAGTCCTCTGGACCCAGAGTTCCAGCCAAAAACCTGTGCGCATGCCGATCAGGGGGCTACTGCAAGTGAAGAACAAGAATGGTGTAGTGAATGACACGCAATAACTCTTCTGGAAGTCGCCATTATCTGCTTCTGTGTTATCTCAAGCCACGACGGGGTCCGATTTTAAGGAAGATGCACAACGATAGGGTAGACTGTCGAATGAGATGCATTTCGTGTAACCCTGGACGTGTGACAGACGGAGGTACAACTCTGCTCCTTCCTCTTTGTGTTAGGAAATGCTTGGCCTGGACCAACGAGCTGTCGAGTGTATTGTACGCACCTAGGCTATGTCTCCGCTGATAGGGTTGCCCGTGAATGCAGCCGTATACACTGCGGCATCATATCTGCATTGACACCCGCATCCCTGATCAAGGAATGCGGGGGTCAAGATATCGACGGCCGACAGCACCCACGTTACCACGTACCACTGTAACAAATCGGCAGATTACTCCCTGATATATCAACAGTTTCCATGTAGGATACAGAGATGAAGTGTAGCTATTCGAGAAGACTTGATGACAGACCTCTGGATTTTGGGACCATTGAAATGGAGCCTCCAACAAGTGATTTTTTGTCAATGACTTTTGACGTGGTCCTCAGTAAGGGCCACTCGATGAAAGAAGTTAAGCGGCAAATTCGCACGGGCCGTGGCCGTGTTGGTTGATGTTCGGTCCCGTCGTTCTTATCTCTAGCTCTCAAGATCGATGGATGCCACCTGCCTCGTCGTTCCTCGACTCGATGCCACCGTATCTATCCGCAACCTCGTCTTGAAAGAATGGCTAGCTCCGGATAATAATGTGCTAGTCTGCAAGATACAAGAAGGCAATTATCGTTGAAAGACTTGATGAGGAGGAGGAACACTTTTTCCTCTTTGTTCTCCCTTCCTCTCTTCCGATGGAGGTCGATTTGGAAGCTTAAATGGAAGACCCGAAGAGTGCAGCGCCTTTTGCGCCACCCGCAGAGGCGTTGCTGTACTGTTGCGCCACGGTTTGAGGCTGATGATGCCCCATATCGCAACATATAACAGGGAAGAAAGTGACATGACAGAATCGACAATGTAACGCGTTCATGCTCAGATCAAAACTATGCAAAAACAATTAAACAATCCTACGACAGAGGCAGGCTGGAAAAGTGGTGCAAATTACTCTATCGTGTCGTTTTCAGCTCCAGTAGTACCTTTGGTCGAGGGATTCGATGATGACAAACATTGTCCCCTCAATTCTTCTGGTCCTTTATGAATTATGCGATTAGAGCACACACCCCAGGAAACTCGATCAACAAGATACGAGACTAGGAGAATTTCGCCCATATATATGTATTTGCAAAAAAAAGCGGGGAGTTTGGTGAATTATGACTCAGGCCGAACGAAGCCACGAGCTTGCCGTCATAAGCACGGTCAAATTATTCCCTTTACATCTAAGCTCTATCTTACCTACCTATTCAAATCAGAGGTTCAATCGTGCACCATTATCAGACTTTCAACTCTCTTCAACTATGTACAGTCTGGGGAACAGCAAAATATGTACACCAGAAATCCGTAAATAGACAATCTCTTCGTCACAGACCAATTCCAGACAACTGCATACTCTATTCCCTGTCTCCAATTACAGGCACTGAGAGTAATATGTATTCGAGAAAGTGCACGTTGTACCTGATACGCAACTCCCAGAGCCAGTCCACCCAGTACCTCCGCACTGGGAGTATTTCGACAATGTTCCACCAGCAACAGCACTAGAAGTCGATGCGCTGGCAACCACGGTAGATGTAGCCAGGGTGGTAGGAGCAGAAGTCGTTACTTGGGAGGCAGAAGTTGGTGCACTAGAGGCACTTCCAGTTACACTCGGTGAGGAGCTAACGACCGCACCGCCTATGCTGAGCATGTTAGCACTGAAAAAATTGATAGTAAATTAGGAGCTCTCGAGAGTCTAGTACTGTCTCAAAAGCGTACAAATGGACAAGCTTCCCTTGCCCTCGTATCTCAGCTCGGACGGCAGATGCCAAAGAGCAAGCAGTTCAGCGCGGGAATGAGCTTACCTGGACCGGCTACAGACGTTGTCAACGATCCCGACTCAATATAGACACCGCTGAAATAGAAATCCTCCGTTGCATCCGTCTGGCCTGTGACGGGTAACTCAAGAACACCAAGATGCCAATCTTCACCGTTTGACGTGGCCGAGACACTGACCGCCGGAACTGTGAGCGTTAAAGGATCCGAACCCGTGGAGTGCCAGAATGCGACAGATCCTCCGGTGAAATCCTAATTCATACGTCAGCACATTGCTGTAGAAACGTCATGCAACACCCACAATCTCATAAGCTACATTGTGCCACACTCCAGCCGTCCAGTTCGTGCTCCAGTGAGTGGTCCCGCTGATGTCCCAACGGAGAAGAGGGTCTGACGTTCCGGACTCACCTGAAATCCAACCGGACTTCAGTTCTGTGAAATGGGATTCGAAGAAGCAGATTTGATGCTCTCGGTATAGGCTGGGAGGATTCGTAGCGGAGTGCATGATGCTAAAATGATACCAGACCTTGCCTGCATTGATGGCAGCTGTTGTTTGAGGAATTAATTCTGTTCGACGCATAGTTTGACCCTGACCACTAGAAGTCAGCATATATAAAAAATCCTTCCAACCCCGTGCTTGCTCACATTCCAGTAGGATGTACTGTCCAGCGTGAACTTTGCCCCCTGCGCACTGCCAGAATCGGCAGGATTCTTGTAGGACGGGGAAAGGTTGATGTAGGAAGTCACGGCAGACGAGCCGTGAATGTAGTATTGATATGGTCCCACTTGATTTGACCAACTCCAGTTGCTGAGATCCGAACTCGAAGTAAATGTATTGAATCGGCCATCCCATAAAATGGTGCAAGAACCAGAAGCCGCAAGGGCAAGGAGAGCTGCTGAAAGACGCATTCCTGATGAATGGAAGTGAAAAGGGTATGAAGGAAAATCTCGCACCAAAGAGCAATGATGGAAATATCAGAGAGAAGCGAAGACTTTAAAACATCTAGAATAGTCTACCGAAACATTCCTTGTTGTACTTAGCTAGAGCGGAATTTATATGAACGCAACGTCCTATGAATGAGTCTCAGCGTGAGCTTGTAGAGGGAGAACGGCCCGTATGATGAGTTTATTTCAACGAAGCAAACTAAAACAATCGCATCTCAAATAAAATTGCCCGAAAGAAGCCAGGAGACGGAACTACTACTCCGGCAAATTGCATGCAGTCGAAGACTACAATATGCTGGCTCATGTCCGAAACGTATGCTTCAAAAGATTGGACGGCCAATCACCCCATCCAAACGAGCGATCTATATAGCTGTAAAGAGTAGTATTGTACGTGCGTTCCATCTTGATCAAGATCTGATCTTTCGAGTCTTCACAAAGCACGTAGCTCAACTTCGAAATTCCGTGCCGGAACTGGACAGCTGTGAGGAGCTGTTCTAGCCCTTGGATGTATGGACCTGTTCCTCGGCATTGGCTCCCAGCTTTGAGATTATCCAGTAGATTAATCGAAGTCATGCTTGAGATTGAAGCGGCAGCGGCCCGTTCTACCGAGTCCAGCGACACCTAAGGAGTAGATTGCGGGGGATCCCCATGGCCAGTAAATATATATAGGTGTTTCGAACGGATTGTGACCGAGAATTGATATATGAACTCGGAGCGCTCGGATCCGCTACAAGTTCCAACCAAATTAGGGCAGGGGCCAACGTCACGTGTGGGGAATGAGATGCATTAGAATAATTATGTGTCCAAGTTATGAGATATGAAAACGAGAACTGGAAAGCGCAAGGGATAAGTCTGAATCCTCAATTAGATGCTCACAAAAGAGTAGACTGCGGACATCGTTGAATGAATAGGTTTTGGGTGCGGCTGCAACCAACGATCGAGCCCGCCTTGGTCCATCTCCTGGCAAATGCACCGAGAGGCTTTAGAACGATATTTGCTTACCTCTCTTTCACGTCCTCCTTTAATGATAGATGAAGGACAAAGGTGAGTCTGGCGTGGCACGCATAAGCCAGTCTCAAGACGAGCAAAGCACAAAGTGAATAGATAGTAAATCACCAGAGACAAGATGGGTTGTTTACAAGGCAGAAAGCCAAAAGCATCGATTTTCATTATTATTGCTGTCCCACGAGGCGACAGAGAAAGGCATCGCAAAACAGATGTGGTTCGCTCCCACTGAGAAATTTTGGTTCAACCAGCCAACCCGACGTCTCAAAAGCTCAAAATCAAAGTCCTCCAGGGATCATGCCTACAGATGACAATGCCTCCCAAAAACGCCTTGCTAGTGTTAACCCTTTTTGCTCCCCCAATATCGTCTAAGGTCCCATTCGCTATGCCCATTACCCATTTGTAATTACAATGTGAGTGTATTTTCGTAGTCAGATGTGTCTGTTGACACCCCAAGAAAGAAAATCCGGTATTGGCGAAAAGGAACCATTTTTCTAAGCATAATCTATGCCGCATGACCGTTGACTAAAGAAACCATCGCAAAAATGTACAAGAAGAAGGTAGGGGAGTAGACGGATCATCAGTCCGATGGAGGACTTCTTATGAGATGAAGAGTCTCGGGGAGAATTAGCGTCTGGAGGAGTAGAGGGTCCGGGCTTCCTTCGACTCTGTGATATTGGAGGCTGGTGGGCCGGCTTGGTTTTGAGTGTATGGAGGCATGGGCAAGGATTGATGTTCTCTCAGGCTCGGCATGGCTGGATACGAACCATAGATGACGGACGAGCTTTGGGCACGGTGATGGCCATGTTGACGCGGGTCGGCATACTGTGCATGAATAGGCTCGTAACGTGGTTGGCTTCCGTAAACAGGACCTCCGATTTGTGGAGAATCTCGGTATTGAGAGTTGCGCGGTGGGGAATACATCATGCCAGGTGCAGGTGAGTATTCAAAACGTCCTCTGGCAAAGCCACCCATATCGGATTGCGATCTTTGGTGGATGGGGCGACGAGCAGGGCTGTATTCGTTGCTGGTCTCGAGATGAGCAGCCACGGATTGACCACCGAATCGCTGGGCAACAGGAGCGGGCAATGGTGCGTGATTCTGTCGGGAAGACTCAAAGCCGTAGTAGTCGCTCTCCCCAGCTTGGTTTTCATCGATATTTGCAAAAGCTGACCGATGGCCTAGTTGTGAGATATGTCTACTGCTGTCCGAAGAGCGTTCAGCAAATCGAGATGCTTGGAATGACGATGGGTTGCGGACGGGCGAGCTGCTCTCAGCCATATCGTTGGGTCGACGTCTCTTCTGAGCTGGAGATAAGTACAAACCGTCGTGGCCCAAGATAGCAGGTTGGCTCAATCTCCTGTCTTGACCTTGTGCACCGTAGGCGGGCTTCATGCCGACACCAAGAGATTGCGCACGCTTATGGCCTTGGGGAGTTCTCTTGGTGTAACCCTTCGGACTCTTAGGCTCATCTTGATCTACAACGATATTCGGCAAGATCTCAATATCTGGGAAACATGGCAGTGTGTCTTCCAGAATCTCGGTATGCAGTCGGTTGAATATCTCAAGAATCGTCTGAGTGTTATAACCCTTGCCGCACAGCGTAAGAAGCCAGTCTGGAACGGCAGTAGCGGGCACTGCGACGGCTCGACCAGCTGCATCCTCTCCATCGTCACTATCATTTTCGAAGGTGGCTGCATTTCGCTTGCGAGATCCTCCAAGATCGTCCAATCGCTTTTGCTCACGCTTCCGAACTGCGAGTCCCCAATCTTGGACGATTCCGGCGACGCCACTCTTGCTGTTTGCCAAACTCCACTCGTGAACGCGACGGATCTGTTGTTGAACGAGATCGCACTGCAGCTTCGCATATTCCTTCGGATTACGATAGCGACTGCGTTGGTAGTGCTTCCGGCAATAGTGAACCCAGACGTGCTGCGGGATGAGACGTGTGCACATCTTGTTGCGCCCGAATATGTGCGAAATGGCCTTTCTTGGTTGAGAGCCGGTATCGCAGTTTGGAATGTACATGCAAACCACGGCGTGACTTTCGGTATCGGCATTAGTCATTGGTGGGGTGTCGGGATTGGGGTAAGCAGCCGTTGTGGCAGTCGGGGATGGATTATCAGGGTGATGGGATGATGGTGGTGTAGGTTCGGCAAGCGGACGCATGCCCATTGATTCGCCCGTAGGAGGCAGACTCGAGTTCGACATACTGAAATCCGGTGCTGAAAGTGCCCGCTTGTGGCTTCTAGGGTGCATGAGAGACTGATGATGTGTCTCAAGTGGTGCGCTCAAGAAGTTATGGTTGTGTCTGTTGTCTTCGCGTTAGCTTGTGTTTTGGAGCAAGGCTTTGGACACGAGGAAGAATAGCGCAAACGTCATTCGATATCTTTGAGCAAATTAAGCGTGAATAGTAACGCGGGGAAGATAGCGCAGACGTCATTCGATACTTTCGAATAAGCTGAGAGTGAATCATCCAAACTTCTGTTCTGTTCAGATCTTGAGCAAGAGGAAGAATAGCGCAAAAGTCATTCGATATTATCGAGCAGATTAAGCGTGAATAATCGAAACTTCTGTTCTGCTAAGAACGGGACTGTAGAGTGTTGATCATACCTCGAAATCAGATAGTACGTCAACAAGAGCTTTTGTGCTGCGTGTATTGGTGTAATGGTTCAAAGAGGTAGGCGCAAGTTGTCTACTGTGACGGAGCACAGGACAAACGCGCAAGATGGGCCGAGGATGGAAGATCAAATTGAAAGTGTGCTTGGGATGTGTTGTTGAAGGTATTTGATAGAGGTGCAGGAGGAAGGTGTTTTTTTTTGACTGGAGATCGCGATCCCAAGTTCAAGATATAGACAACAACGATGGACTAGCGCCACCAACGTACACACTAGCGTGATATGAAAACAGGTGAATGGGAAAGATAACGGGCAATCCGTGATCGGAATTTTGGGTGAATGGAGCTTGACAAGGCTCTGCTAAAAACATTCAACCTTGGGCAAAGCGCTGTGGCCACGAGAATTGCTCAACAAACGAAAAGTACCGTAACTAGAAGAGTCGTTTTGCCCAAGTAAAATGTCCAGCTCAAGAACAACTTGCTCAATACACAAAAAGTACAATAATCAAAAAGACAATCTGCCCAAGTGGATGTCCAGCTCAAGAATAGCTTGCTCCAACACACGAAAAGTACTGTAAATAGAAGGGACATTTTGTCTAAGTGAGATTTCCGGTTCGAGAACAGCGCTTTAGACATGTACTGGCAACACAGCACAGAGCAAGAGGGACATATTGCTCAGAGCACCAAACTTGACCCTGGTGATCAAAATTGTTCAGTTCCCGAAGGGCATTCTGCCCTACATATGAACTAGGGAGAACAACCAAATACGGATTGCAAGGCATGAAAATCAAAGACTTGGAATTATATCCTAAAAAAGCAAAGACAACTTACAGATGATGTGCCTGACCAGCTCCATTCAGTTCATGATCGCCAGTCACGACTCGTAGACTAGGCAGGGTCGCACGCTTGATGAGGATAGCATCGCTTGGCGAGCTTGGACGTCCATTGGTGATGATTGTCTGGTTTGGGGTTTGTTCGGGAGTCGTCGACGTCTTGTCTCTCAGCGTTGAGGATGTTGCTTCTTGATCAGTAATCCGGGTTTCGGCAACTAGAGCAAGTGCGTCTAGAGAACCTGTTGGAGAAAGGCTCCCATGAGGCCGTGGGATGTGTGATTCCGAGAGGGGAGGGGTCAGATCCATTTCCTGAATCTTAAGATTTGCTGTTGGAGACAAGGTTTCTGCGAGGCTATTGAGAGGTTGAGACCCACTGACTGTAGTTGACATAGAAGAGAATCTCGAGTGGGTTGTTGATTGTAGGGAAGATGTAAAAGAAGAAAGACTACTGCGACTGTCGGAGAATTTATGTCGGGGAGAAGTGGGCGTACTGGCGCTAATTTGTTGTGAATCATCGTGGTGAATGTTGTAGGGTGTAGGCGTACTGAGAGTCGGATTCGATAGCGTGTTGATTGGAAGTGAATAACCACCGGCATCCCAAGGAGTTCGGTTCCTGGTTGGCGTTTTCGTGGCCTCTCCCTTCTCCATCTTCCTCTGCTGCTCAGCAGCAGCTGAATTTGCATTCAGCAGTGAAGTTACATCCATACTGACGTTTGTCCCGAGTTGACTATCGTTGTAAGAAGACTTGGACCAAGTTACAACCTCTCCGGCCTTTCATCAAATCCTTTCTCGCTTTTGGTGTCTTGCACTTGATCGAGATTCCTGGACTCGAGTCGACGAGACAGGAAGTGGCCGTCTGATTCCTAATAACCTTTCAAAGACCCTCGAGGACCGTCCGGTCATCAAGGGAAATGTCGAGGATATGTATCTTAATCTATGGAGATCGATATAAGGTGTTTCAGATATCTGACTGATTAACAGATCCGATTGAGGAGACCAGCTCTCGGTTCAGATAAACTTTGGTCGTGTGGCTTTGACAGAAGATAGTGAATCAGGTCTCTGGGTGTCTTGCGAGGGAGTAAGAGGCTTGATGAGAGATCGACATCCGACAATGCATTGACCTCATCGGAAACGTTCGAAACACTCTTCTGAAGCTTGGTCGTATCGTGGCTATCGTCCAAACATCTGACTTATCAAGTGATGGAGCGGATCTTCCAAGGCCCGAAAGAAACAACGATGAGATTTATCTCTTCTGCCCGAAACGTTGTGGCTTCGCAAGCATTGACTGCGGGAGAGAGCTTGTCTGGATATATCAGGCCGAGACAATGCTATTGGACGAAGAAACTTCAGCAGACTTCAACTAGATTGGACTCGCAATATATCGCGAACCAGTCTTCGAGAGTCTGTCGACAACTGTGATATGGACTCTATGGTATGATATTTGGCTGACGAATGGACAAAAGGCAGAGAGAGCATCAAGCAAAAATAGAGACAGAGATGTCAAAAAGATAGGACGGTATCCAGGGTCCGGCCATACACGACGATGCAAGGCTGCTTCGGGTATGCATGAAGAACCAGGCCACGTTTGGGTGACGGCTAGTTGAAGAGAGACAGACAGACAGCAGAGACAGAGATAACGGGCGGCGACCGACATGAGTGAGCAGCACCACATGAGGGAGGGCCGGTGAAGGGAAAACGAAGGAGGTGAAGCTGGGACTCCATCCCAGCCTACCACAAGCAGCAGCGGGAGTACGGTAGCTGAGGCGTAGAGGAGTTGTGGTGGAAAGGGTATAGCGGGAGCCGTCTGGTACGGTATGGTATGGTATGGGGCTGGTCTGGTAAGGGATGGATCCAGTTCAGTCTGGGCATGGGTATGGGTGATGATGCTGATGCTGATGCATAGTGCATTGATTATGCTGGAAACGGGGACTCGGCGAGTGTTTGATGTTGAGATTCCCCACACGCCATTGCGAGCATGACCCATGCTGGACGGGGGGCTCATCGTCGGAGCCTTGTCGATAGTGGACAAGGGTCCTGGATCCAGCCATCACGGCCCTCAGAAGAAGCCAGAGGGAACCATCTGCAGCCATTTGCGGTGTTGCGTTCGCCGGACCCTGGCTGGAGGCTGGCTGCAGAGGGCGCTGAGTGGGCCGGTGGCCGTGTGCCCGCCGCGTTTCGAAGATAATCCTTACGATGATCGTTTAACGACGAGATTCTTGAGATACTCGTCTGAACTGGGGACCAGCGATCTGCGTAGGGAACTGCGGTGTTGTTACGAACCGTCACTTGATACAGCGGCCACTCGACGCTTGCTCGTCCGTAAGTACAGATTGTACAGTACAGTAGCTGGTGTAGCATCGGTATCATATGGCATGGTATGGATCACGATGGGCCGGCAGGTCTGGTCTGGTCTGGTCTGGTCTGCAGAAACTACTACGGCAGAACGATGCGAGCGGCCATCCATGGAGGAGGAGGAGCATCTTGCTCCCTTCCCTCACTCTCGCTCGCTCGCCTGCCTCCTCTCGCCTCGCCCGGACTGGTCTCTCGCTTGGTGGATTCTCCGTGCAGCAGAGGTCGCCAGCTCGAACTCTTCTTGTTCTTGTTTGGGGGACGAAATGTTTGATCCCAAGGCGAGCGTGGAGCGAATACGGAAATTTGTGACACCAGCGACACAGGCGTCTGACCGTCCAGAGGTTCAAAAGTTGGTTCAACACACGGACCGATGCAGCACCACGCTCGGTAGTTGAGGAGGCTAGTGGCCGCCGTAGCGAAGGATCTTTCGAGGAGCAGCAGAGAGACCTGCACCCACGCGGAAGCCAGCGAGAGATGGTGATATGCTGCGTGTTGTTGAGGAAAGTTGAGGCTGCCTCGTGTGTATGTCTGTATGTCTGTCTGTCTGTCTGTATGTATGTATGTATGATGTCCTGTACAGAGGGAAATCTGCACCGCATGGGACTCTCTGGATGCATGAGCCTACCTTTCTAGAGTGCATCGTGACGCTGTGGTGGAACGGCCACCGCAACGTCCACCACCGCTGGAGGCACAACAAGTAACGGACAAACAGTACCATTTGCATATCCACAGGTAGTCAACGTATGGGACAGAACGTCCAGCCAGCACCAGATCTCCCTGGGCCCGCCACAAACAAACCGCCTTCTTACCCTGGTGCATACGGTACGAGATGGAGATCTCAGCTGGAAAGCCAGCCAGCACACCTCTGCATCATCCATAATTCCATGATTCCAGGCAAGAGATGTCCGGATTAGGCAGTATACCTGGTATGGCAGAGATCCGGAGCTCACAGTAGTGCATCTATCTCATGGGGCCATCGCGGCTCACTCAGTCACTCCTCGCTCCTGTCCGACGAACTCACCACCCACTCATATCAAACTTCACCTCACTTCACTTCCTTCGCCCTCGGTCCATCTTGCGTGGCATCTCAGTCCTCCCTCAACCACTCCCATCTGGTCCGATGGTGCGATTGTTATTGTCCAGGATGCGGATATTCCTCCTCGATTGCGTCGTCGTCGTCGTCGTGGTGGCCCAGATGCTGCAGCTGCGGGTAAAGGTGGATGTGGATGTGGATGTGGATTCCCAGGACGAGGAATCAGATGGCGTTGTTGGCCCCAGATGACGAGCAGGCGGGCAGAGACTTTTCTGGCGAAGGTTGCGGGACGACGGTGTGTGGGGTGCCATTGGTTCGACCTTCTAGAAACTCCGCGTCGAGCGTGTTTCAGGAGCTGCACAGCTGCACGGTCAGAGCTGGGATGGCTGCACAGCCCACTACTTACTTACTGTACTTACTTACAGTACTGTACTTATTGCGAGGTTAAGTTAGGTAAGGGAAGGTCAGTAAGGGAAGGTCAGTAAGGGAAGGTCAGTAAGGTAAGGTAAGGTAAGGGAGGGAAGGGCAGCAGCAAGGAGGAGGAGGAGGAACTTGGGAAACGCGAGTGAGATAGATGCGCAAGCAAGCATTGTTACATTATGATTTTCTCTTTGCAATAATAATCCACTCGCACTCGCAACCCGCAGTCGGCTTGCCTGCGAGCCTGCACCGCACTGCACACCGACCACGACCGTCAGTAGGTAATTGGAACGCTGCCGGAGTTTCAGCCGATCTTTTGATCCCACTGCGACGAGTGCGTTCATGCCATGTCCCATCGCGGCCCCCCCCCCCGCTCGAGCACGCCCGTAGGGTAAATGATGCGAGCGTGAAGATCCTGGCTTGGCGGGAGCCGGAGTCTCGTCGGGCACAGACATTCCTCATTGTTCAAATCCAGTTGCAATCTAGTGAGGAATCGAGTAGAGTCCGGAAGGCTGTGCTGAAGGTGATGTGAGGAGAGCGGCTGTCTCTGACGTGAGCAGGGAACGTGGAGCCTGGGACGGGGATGCGATTTGAGCAGGTTGAGCTGCTCCATGAGGCAGATCAGGGGCCAAGTGATCATCAAACCGTCTATGCGGATGAATCGTTTTCATCTGAAGTTTCAAACGAACTTCATTTGTCTTAGGTTAGTAATACACATCACGTGGGATACAGCCAAATGGGCGCCTGCAAGGTTCACCAACAACCATGCATGGGCTTGCAAGTTGCCGAGAAAGAGTATCAGAGGATTCTTCGTGGTATAGCCAGGTCCCGAACGATCGCAGGGTGAAACCAAAAGCCACACCTCCAGCAATGAAGACTGTCCATTGCAGAAGTCATTGAGGCAGTGAAGCACTAATTGGCAATGTTCCCTGTTCTTGCGAAGTGTTCGACACAGCTGAATGAGATGATGTCCGCTTGGATCTTGAACTCGAGCTACCGTGTGACAGCGAGTGGAACAGATGATTGTTTGACATTCAATACTTGAGATTGAGATCATGTCGGCAAGCAGCCTCGAGGGTTAGGGTAGAATAAGCTATGTCTCTCGGTGAGGCTGTGTTGTGACAAAAGGAACAGATGATGGTTTGAAGTTGAACGTCTCGAGTCTTTCAGACAACGCGCTTGCTATGCTAGATTGGACAGAGTCTGTCAATCCAGTATTTGCTTTGGACTGATGCCTCAAACCCATCTGAAGTGGGCTAAAGAACTGTCCACAGACCGGTGAACAATCTTGGGCCGGGAGTTGAAGAAGCTAAGCCGCTGTCAAGCTCTTCTGTCCTCGATAGATGTCGGCTCCCAACGAAAATGCACATACTTCGACCACCATTTACAGCTACGCCGCTGCTCGTATCCAAAAATTCCATACCCTTTCTTGGATCGGCTTTCCTATGTTGCTTGAGCCTTAGTTAGAACATAGTACATAATGAGTGCCCAGAGTGAAACTGAAATGTCACTCACCCTTAAACTCGAGAGTTGGACTTTATCGTTGCGTCGTTTCCAAGCTTTAGCTGTCGGACAGAAGCTAGGAAGCGGTTGAACTTGGAACATTGCGGTCCTTACACGAGATCAGATATGTGATATTTAGACATGGTCAATGCCGCGACATGTTATTAGGATTGCAATCTAAAATACATGCTATGGACGCCCCGAATTCAACGATCATGTCTCGGTTGCAAGAAAATTACCCCAAAGGCTTCTAATAAGAGTCGATTCTAGAGTTCGAGGTCGATACCAAGATCAATAGCACCAATGATGTCGTCATCCATCAGAGGTCGTCGGATAGTTGGGATGCCTTTCTTCTCTGCATTTGCAGCTTGAAGCTTGGCAATATGAGGAAGTGGAGTGGAGACTTTCTTTGCTGAGAGGTTTGGCGTCCCAGCTGCGGGAGTATTGGTACCACTGCGCTCGCTGTCATTCTTCTTTGCACCGTAAGCATCAGCTACATCGTGCTTGAACTTGGCGCGGGTCTTGACACGGCGTGAATGGTCTTCAACGACCTCTTCACCACGAGCGATAGCGGCCTCCGCCTTTCTGGCAGCCCTTCTCTCAGCAATTTGTGCTTGGCGGACCTCCTCGGCATTCTTGCGACGGTTTTCCCTATTGAGTACTGCCAATCGTTCTTGTTGACTCAGGCCAGATGCTTTCTTTGGAGATGATTGCATGGATGTGCTGTAAGCTAATTTTGGGCCGTCAAGGGACTCGAGCTCCTTGCGAAGTGACTCTTCTTTCTCTGTGTCGCCACTCGCCTTGGCTTCCTTGATTAAGTTGGCCAAACGGTTACGTTCGATTGGAATAAACTTGTTGACCAAAGCACCGGATTTTGTAAGTTTCTCCTGTAATTCAGCCTCGGTCCAGGAGCGATTGACGAGGTTGTTGATATCTGCAATTTTCCCCGAGAGCTTTGGCTTGGTAGGTAGAGGAACACCTTCAACGAGACATGTTTGCTTGTAACGATTCCACTCAGCCTGACGATGATCAGTACCCGTATCTAATTACTTGGATCCAATTACAAACCTCGGTGAAAGGAGAATCGGAGCATGTGATGAAGGGCCAATTTCTTTCCGCCTTTCCATGCGCAGCACGAATATATTGAGTGGTCTTGAAGTGCTTGCCGTTGGCAGTCTCGATAGCATAGGGTCTATCTTCAACAAACCCTCCACGGGATATTAGTACCGTGTAGAAATACTAGAGATAGCATAGCTTACCCTTGATAACTGCCATCCGATAGATATTTTGGCCACTTTCCTTGTCAATGCCAACACTGATGCGAACAAAACATCCAGTGATAGCCTCGTCAAATCCAGGATAGAAGCAAACCATAGCAAATCTAGATCTTCCAACTCTGACTCTCTCGATGTCATGGAGTCCAGCTGGCTCCGCATCTCGGTAGTCTGGAGATTTCGACTTCTTGTTCTTCGACTTGCCATCATCCCACTCGGGCTCACTCTCTCCTTCTGCATCTTGATCAGATTCGTCTTGGACAGCCCTGCGATCCCTATTTCTCTCCTTGTCTTCATCACGGCGACGTTGTCGATCATTCTTTTCCGCTCGCGCCTTCTTCAGACTGTCGATACCAGTGCTTGCCTCTCCGACTTTGCCACCACCAAGCTTCGTCCTTTGCCGTGAGGTTTTCCGCTGATTCTCCTCCAACTCGGCTGCGCTGGCTTTCCTCTTCTTGTCCAATTTTTTGCTCTCCGCCTCACGAGCACTCAAAAGCTGACGCAGAGCCCTGTTCTGCCTATCTCGTTCGACCTCCTGGGCACGCTCTGCCAGCAATTCTTCACGCTTGATCTCGGGCATTGCCATGATTTCTGCCTTGTCCGTGGAGTTCATAAACTTGCCCTCGAGGGGGTATTTATCCCCGTCATCGAAAGCAGCACCTGCGTCTGATTCGGAATCAGACTCATCCATTGGGGCAGAGTGCAAAGAATTGGGAGACGAATGTCCAGACGAGCTAGAAGAGAATCAGTGGTGAACTTAACCCTAAAAGTGTTGAAGAAAGTTATTAGACAACTTACGCCTCGCCCTCTTCTTCGGAATCATCTTGTCGTCGACTTGCGCTCCTACTCGACTTCTTTGCGCCACCTTTGCCAGCAGGTCTACGGTCTGCGGAACCTGAACTTTCTCTGCTGTTATTTACTGGCGCATCACCTTCTTCATCAGAGGACGCATCTCCCGCGAGAGCCAATAGCTCATCATCGATATCGGCCATCGCGATTGTAGTACTTGATTGTTACTCTGTTCGCTGGGGTTCTGACCTGGCTCTGCAGAAGTTGTTATCGTACTCTCGACCGAGGCTGAATGAGCGTCTTCGTGGTAATTGATTTCGAAATTTCTAAGATCAAAGGGCGAGAAAGAGTGAGTCGAGAGCAAAGCTGTGGTCCCAGCAAGAAGTAGGTTCACCTTAAAGCCCGCTTGAGTATGAGCACAATAGTATGTGCTGAAGGGTATTGTCTCGATGTTTGCTAAAATTCACGGTCCTGACGTGCAGTGCCTTCTCTGAAAGGAGGCCGGAAAAAGGTAAATCCGTAACCTTATTGTTAAGCGCTTAAATTGCGAAGCTAGTCCTATCCTTGTCAAGGAAATATGAACTTCATCATTGACATGGCAAGGCAAGGTCATTCCATTATTGTTGAAGAACGACTGTAAACTTGTTCAATTCCAATCACCCATTTTTTTTATTCTGCCCTATATCTGTGATCAATGGCATTGATCTCTGCTACTAGACGAAATGCGCACCTCGCCACCAGTACTCCTATGTACGACTTTCTCGTACCATGTTTATTCCGCCCCCCAAGAATCATTCCCCGATGCATGAGTACAAGTCGAACACTCAACAACGCGAAAAACAATGGCGTACACAATGATCCATATCCAAATTCTTCGCACATACCGAGATCGGCATCTGAAGCATTGTCCCGTCCAGCTCCCCGCAGCAAACCGTTAACCCAAGCCCAAAGAGATTTCCTTGCCAGCGCTGTTCGTACTCTCCCTGTCTCTCCATATAGACCACTGTCTTTTCTAACAAAATTATAGCTTCGAGTAAATCAAGCAGGTGAACTAGCAGCAACCCTGATTTACACAGCGCAAACACCTGTCGTTGTCGCCTCACATCCACATCTTCGGCCACTCATGAAGCACATGTACGATCAGGAAGCTGGTCATTTCTCAACCTTTAATTCTCTTATTGCAAAGCACCGAGTGAGACCAACTGCTATGTATCCTGTCTGGACAATAGCCGCTTCGGCTTTAGGTTGGGGAACTGCAATCATGGGCAGAGAAGCCGCTATGGCTTGCACAGAAGCTGTGGAAACGGAGATTGGGACACATTATAACGATCAAGTAAAATGGTTGCTAGGTATGGCAGAGCAGATGGAAGCCTCTGGTGAGCAACTGGGAGATGATATCAAAGGCTTGATCTCGACGATTCGGCGCATAAGAGATGAAGAACTGGAGCATTTGGATCACGCCGTGGAGAACGATGCCAAAAAGGCTGTCCCGCACGAACTCTTAACGAGCTTTATCAGAGCTGGTTGTCGCGGCGCGATATGGGTCAGTGAAAGAGTTTAAATTTATGCAATGATGCCATAATACATCTTGAAAGCAACGCTTCGCTCGTATGCAAATATACAGAAGCCATGTCCATGCCCGCCCTGATTGCACCAATTGTTACAAATATACAAATCCGAATCCATCCTGCTATATCTTAGTCGCTAAAAAGCATGTCAGTATTTCATGGGCCTATATGACGACATGGTGAGACTTACTAGATTTGAAGTGGGGCAACCTGGTCTACCTGGTAAAGCCAGTTTGAATTCAACTCTTCTTTGATGAGCCAGTCATAGGGGAAGAAGACGAGATTTCCTTGGACTAGGCTAAGAAGCTCTTCGACATCGTTCTGGGTCAGTAGATCATCGCTAGCAGAGAAGCTCGACGAGAAGCCACGTCGACTACCCTTTGTTGTTCCACGGCGGCGTCTCTTGAAAGAACCTTGGTTGTTGGAGGAATTTCCAGCGGGACTTGCAGTTTTTTCGGATGAAGAAAACGTGGTCTTTCGAGGCGCTGGTTGAGAACTCTGCTCTGCTGTAGGAACGAGGAACGTGGCATCGAGGGACGGGAAAGTTTCATCGCCTGCTGGCTGAATCGGAGAAGGCGCTTCATCTGAGCGTCTATTGCTCGCGGTTTTTTCGTCTATGCCGTCAAGTTGTCCGCTGGTTTGAGGTTCACGAGCCCCAGTAGTATCGATCCGATCGATGTTCCTCTTCGTCGCATCTTCAGCCCATTCGGCAACAGTACCTAATGGGTGTTTATCTTGCCCATGCGATGTGATCTTTTCGGTCACGCTGTTCAATCCTTGGGAAATCTTTTCTGGCCCTGTTCCTACAGCAGCAGCACCAGGCGGCCCACTCTTTCCTGGCGCTTCTTGCCCCTCACGCTCTGAACTTTTTACGCCGCCCTGCGCTTGTGAAAACCTCTCTGCATAAGCAACAAATTCTGTGTATTCGTGCCAATTGGTTACCTCGCTGTCGGGATTGCAGCGAAACACTCGCCTGAAGATCTTGGTATTATTGTCTGCAATCTGTCTCCAAGTGTCTTCGAAGAAAGAGTCGTTGAGAGGATCTCGCATGCAATCCTTGTCCAATGGTGCAACTTTGATATCAGCTGTAAGGGGATTGAATGCCTTTGGGGCAGGATTTCCAGTGTGATCCAAGTGGACAGGAGGTCCACCGATATCGGTGTCGTCAATAATTGGGAGGGAAGGAAGCTGTGACAGCTGTGGCAGGCCCAACTGCTCTGTCGTCTTCCTCGGTAGGGTCGGCATAGGGGGAATGCTTTCGTTACCTGCGAAGTTGTCATTGCTCTCATGACGATGACCCACGGACGGTCGAACGTGGTCCTTCCTTGGATGGTTCAGGGTGCCTTTGCCTTCTGCAGCAAAATCGGTAACTAGGACTTCACGGCCTCCATCAACGAGAACAGAGTCTCTTCCAAGCACAGCACCGCTTTTCTCGGCTGCCTTCCATCGGTCTGGGCCTTCACCATCGACTTCTGCAGCATGTTGAGCATTGCCCGTGACTCTTTTGTCGCTGGTTACGGATTTGAACTTGTCGGGCATCAAGTTGGGGTTGTCTTCTTCCTCCCAATCAACATCGTGGTTAAAGCTTCGTAAGCGCTCAGCATTGGCAATTCGAGTTGCCTGGTCCGATGACACTGTCTGGCCCTCGCGGTATGAAAGTTGCTCCGTTCCTTTCGGACCCTCTTCATTGTAAATCCCGTTCATTTTTGCTTCGTACTCTTCCTCTTCACGATCCAACTCCGCTCTCCGTTCTTCTTCCATCACCTCGTCAACATCGAGGCCCAGGTGCTCTCGCATGAGTCTCATACGCAAGGTATGAGCGAAACGGCCAACGAGATAAGGTTCTCCATCCATGGTGGACCAGAGCATATCTGTATCTCGTACTACCGCGGCGCATTCAGAATCTCTATTGCCTACCATAGAGCGCTCGTTTATGTTGGCAGACCCAATCAATGCCACTCTGTCATCTACAATAATGCACTTGGCATGAATGTATAGTTGTTCCGTCACGAGCATCTTCCTGGGCCCTATCCTACCCCAAGTTCGAAGACTGTAGAATTGGACGTATTCTTCAGGGTCGATACCTTGGCTCCTCAACCGACCGAATATGGACCCCTCGCCACGGCAGATGCTGCGAAATTGGCATTGCATAATCAAACGAACACTTGTACCTTCAGGCTCGTCCACGGTATTTTGGAATCCAGGCATGAGAGGAATCAGAACAACACAGCGCCAGCTCTCGTTGTTTTGAAATGCTCGCACGGCACGTTCAACAATCGCGTCCCCGATCTTATTCGCAATTTTGACGTTCATTGTTTCACAGCTAGTAATGAAGAACTGATTCTCGATATAGACAAAGTGTTCTGACTCTTCGATCATTTTGCAGTATGCGTTCATGATGCTGTGTTCGGTGTCGGTAAGTCCAAGTGACCAATCTGAAGCAGAGCGTAGAATCTGTACTTCGCACGTCCCGGTCAGGCCAAGTGCTTCAAGGTCAGCGGCATTATAGTCGGGGGGAGGTAAGAGAAATGGCGTTGGTCTTGTTGGTTTCCGTCCTCGAAGTACGTAATTCCATCTTTGAACAAAGTGTCGAGTTAGATCTCGTGCCGGCTGTCCTACGACTTGCATCGAGATATCGTGCCAGGGCATTCTAGGCGTCTTGGACCGATCGTACATTTCTGCGTATGGCTCATTTAGCTGATAGAAATCTTGGACTCGAGGATTGGAATAATCTTTGCCAGGCCATAGTTGACAGTGATCCGCATCCTTGGGTAGGTCAGATTGTTCAAAGCCAGTAGGTTTATCGTCCACCACAGAATGCTGAGGGGTATCCCAACGACCGAAGCAAAGATCAATGCCACCAACAAACGCGACTGTGTGGTCAACAATGCAGATTTTTTCATGGTGAGCGAAGAAGAACTGGTTCTTTTTGAACTGATTTGGTGATCGCTGCACAAAGATATTCGGGTGAAGGTCCAGCATAGAGAATTTCGTAAATTCCGAGTCGATCGGTATTGCGGCCTCCACGTTCCTGTAGACAATAATGAATATCTTGACCCCTTCCCTGGCCTTCTTCTGAAGGAGTCTATCGAGTCGCCATTTTTGACTAATAGCCGCAGGTCTTCTCATGTAAAGCTGAGGGCTAAGCCACCAGTCGTGGATGTAGATCACGTCTTTGGCCATGTTGATAGCACGAGAGACATTCCACATATAATCTCGGCCATCAACCAGCCACTGAGCATAGACTCCGGTTCTGATAGGTGCAAAGCTTCCAAACCGATTTTCCTTGGCCCATAGTGTATTGTTCAACATGAATCCGATGGACTCCTCAAACTGGCGTAATTGACGCTCGTTTTTGGCCAAGAGCTTGATCTTCCGTTCTGAGTTCTGCAACTTCAGACTATGATGTTGCGGGTGTTTAGCTGATGTCTTGGCCGTTGCTACAAGCTCTTTCCCGCCGACATCCTTTAGCTTACGACGCTTCTGTCTTATCTCAAATTTTGGATCAACGAGATACACGTCGTAGATGTGCATATTTTCTGGAGAATCTACACAAACAATATAACTGTGCCTGACCAGAAACCATTTGGGAGAATGCCTGGAAAACACATTCTTGGGTGTGAGCAATCTCCTGACGTCTAGACCTTTTGCAGATTGGATAATTAAATAACCCTCTTTGCCATGGTAGCTACCTTCAGCAGCAAGTCGGACCCCAAGCGCAGACAGCTCCAGGAATCGACAAAGTCTATTGCTGTCTGCT
This sequence comes from Mollisia scopiformis, assembly GCF_001500285.1. Classification (NCBI taxonomy): domain Eukaryota; kingdom Fungi; phylum Ascomycota; class Leotiomycetes; order Helotiales; family Mollisiaceae; genus Mollisia; species Mollisia scopiformis. The sequence goes on from NW_017263602.1 coordinate 28,404, forward strand.
CTAAAGATAAGCCATCGTATCATCTCCTGTAAGTATTGCTCGAGTCTTCTCCGTTGTCTCTCATTGTAGGCACGAGTCTGCTGTGCGGGCTGGTTTGCTCCAACAATGACGCCTGAACCCGCTTCATGGGTTACGGCGCTTGATTTTCTGCGTGTTGCGCCTAGTGAAGGACGGCGCTTCTTCTTCTTGCGGTCATTTTCGCTATGCGTGGCTTCGCCGACGGTGTCATCGACTCGAACGTTGTCAGCCTCGTCTTCCTCGCTCTCACCAAGTCCACGAACGCCTCTGAAATAAGGGAATGCAGACTTAGGGAAGCGAGGTTGCTTCGGTCGCGAGTCCACGTCACTCCTAAGCTGAATGTACTTGTCGCTACTGCCCTGGAGCTTATATCGTAAATGCAGATTCGCAAAATCTCGTAGTGACCTGTGGATGACCCATTTCATCCGATTCAAGCCACTACCGTACTCCAGCTCAATTCTAAATACAAGATGGCGTTCGGTATCGGTAGATTCCTCGACGCTAGATTTACTGTCAGTTACATGTAGCTTGAGCTGTTCGAGCAGGACGGGAATGCGTTTGTTGCCGTGCTCATCTCTCTGGATCATACTGGCTAACATGAGTGCTGCTGGAGCCCCGGCTCGTAGTTCAGCCATCAACTCTGCTGATTTGAGATAGTCGACTCTGTGCTCTTCTTTCCGCTGCCCCAAGAGCTTGAGACCGTGCTTCAGCATGCGCCATCTTTGAGCTCCAAAGGTAGTGGCCCGCTCAGCACCTAGGAAAGGACGTCGAGGAGCTTGGCCTTCTCCTTCACTTTGACCACCTCCAAGCCCCGTGATCCGTCTGAAGTTACTCGGCCGCCTTGATGCTGGTGCACCATCGACTTCAGGGCCCTGCTCGCTACTTGCATGATTTAGACCCCTAGCACCAGATATCCATGAACTTCCGCGTCTCCAAGCACTCCTGTTGTTCAATTGATCTCTACCTTCGCCCTCTGACAAGTGACCTCTTTGTTCCAGTGATCCGTCTGTGGCCCGTCTGCCAAGGAATGGAATAACACGACTGCTGCCGCTTGGAGAATCTGCATATCCCATACCTCGAGTTCTGGGAGTATTCGGGGCAGTTTGGCTCCCACTCCCACTTTCTTGAGGCCGCCGGAACCTTTGCTTTCGTCTAGCCCGCAGACCATCAGTTGGGATCTCTTCATCCGCAGTCTCTTCTGCATCGGCATCCTCATCGCTTCCCTCCTCAGTCAAAGTCCGGGGAAGCCTAGTAGACCTTTCGGCTGTTGGAGTGACGGGTGCAGTATGAGAGCCTTCGTCAATCGAGTTGGCGGTGTTGCTCTGGCTCCTAATATGACCTTGCAGACTCCCTGAAGATGCTAGAGCCTTCAGTTTGGACATGAGAGACGGGCCACGGCGTTCTCGCGTCTCTGCATCCTCCCACGAATCTTGCCTATTATGCGCAAAGTCTGTCCCAGTGTTTGACCGCGCAAATTGAACGCTCCTTCGTCCAGGAGGAGTGGTTGTACCTGTGACATTCGAGCTCCCTTCTGGGCCCCAGACCTGCTTGAGTGCAGATTGGCGTTGCGGAGCACTGTTCGCTGTGGTCGACCCATTAGGTGTGTTCATACTGTAATCTTCGTGGGGGCTTCCACCATTGAGATAATCTGCTGCCTCGCTATTGTGACCCTTTGTATGCCCATTTGCGGAAGAGGAAGCATGATCCAAGTCTTGGGGTACCTGGGATGACTTCTCAGAGCTCACCTCAGTTCGCAAGCCTGACTGTCGAACTGCTGCCAATCCATTTCCGCTCCCGTTTGACATACCAGGAGAATCCGAGCGTGGACTGCGCGTCGTGGGAGAAATCGACTCTTCATTGTGCTGAACCATCTTCGACGGGCTTTCCGGGGACGTTGTCGGTTGTTATGCGTCGAGGCTACAAGATCGTCCTCCAACCGGGACTGTGACCCTTTCCAGTCCTATCTCTGTCTACAGAATATCGTCTGTCGTGTTCATGGCGGATGGACGTCGTCTCAGATACTGTAACCGGTGTCGAGGTCTGTTGGTGGAATGATTGAGGCCAAAGGGAGCAGGCAGAGGTGTGAAGTGTTATGGGATGGATGGATGTCTCACGGTATGGCAGACAATGGTGAGCCAGGTATCAGGTTGTTCACGGTGCAATTGGCATAAAGCGAAAGTCGAGTCGGTGAAGAGAGGAGGGTCAGTCAGTCGTGTTTCTAAACATTTAATTTCGCGACTGGGATTGGCACTGCTGGCGATGACGTTCTGCGGCTTTGCTCCACACCTCTTCCTCGTGCAAGTGCGCACTAGCTTGTAATATCTCTGTAGGTAACTGAGAGCAACTGCAAAGAAGACGCTCTACAACGATTCATTTTCAAGAGCATAGGTAATTTGTGGTTACAGAATTCAGTCCAAAGACGCAACACCATAATCACTGCATTATGGCGACCCCTAACCCTCTCCAAGATAGCCCTTCGAGTCCGTCCTCGGTGTCCGTCAAGACTATACACATTGGGGGTATCCTGACAGACATCTATGGGTTGGGAGAGTTGCCGCCATCCTGTAGATCCGTCTCGTGTATCTGGCTGCTCCATCCCCGTCTTCAAACAAAAGAGACCATGGCCAACGTTGCCTCCAGTTGCATAAATGATTGGAATCATCGGGCGTCATCTGATAGCATAGGTCTCATTGCCGTTGCATTTGACCAGAGGAATCACGGTAGTCGATGTGTAAAGCCTCTGGCGAATGAGGCGTGGCGTGGCGGAAACGTTTTCCATTCTCAAGACATGTGGAGGTACCCATTGTCCCAGGTCTACACAAATTCGCCCAAGTTAACTGTCAAAGCATCATCACGGGTACTGCTCAAGACACCACCCTACTCATCGATCATATTGGTGCGTACATTTTGAACGGTCCAAATGATCCTCTTCTAGAGCAGCATTTTGTGCTGGGCATCTCCTTAGGTACGCATCCTAATAAACCATACCTGGGATCCAGAGACTGAATCAAGTTATATTCAGGTGGCCATGCTGCATGGCAGGTGGGTCTTCCTCCTTTTCCATCTTGTATCACGAGGTCTGATGAGATCAAAGGTAATTTTCAACGAGCCAAGAGTTACTGCTGCTGTTGTGATCATCGGCTGCCCAGATTATATGCGTAAGTTGCTTCTGATACTCTCCCACATTTTCTTCCGTATATGTACAGTACTCTCCTCTGCTTTGTCTCGCTTTGTAACTCCTCCAGGATCTGGAGGACAATTATAATCTCCTGATAGTATGTTATTGATGATCTGATTGTGTGCCATTTCGGTAGCAAATGTATCGAGGATTAGGTACACTAATTACCTGAGCCACGAGCGTGGACTTCATATCAAGCTACATCTTCGAATGAAAGGTGCCTCAATACGATCATAAATTCTCTATCTTCTGATGCAGTCACCATCTATGCTTCTTTATTTATGTGGGGTGGTTAACTTCGTGTCCCCCTTCCTTGTATGCGTTGCTCCGAAAACAATTCTATTTATTCTCCTCATGACCGCTGTCTTGGTCTAACTTCTGCAGGTATGATGAGCGACCGAGCCAGACTTTCAAAGCTCAAGACTTATACATCGACTGGTGGCATCGATTTCTTTGGCAGTACCGATTTCCCGAAAGCACTCATTTCGAGTTGTGAGAATGGGGACCCTAAAGCAATGCTGTTTGGTGCCGCAGATATCAAGGGTAACATTTCAGACAAGGAACAGAATCGCGTAAAGGCACTTCTTGATGCAACACTCAAAGGGAAGCATATACTTGTCTGTTCGGGAGGCGACGACAAACTGGTCCCGTACCATTGTTCGGAACCTTTCTTGACGTTTCTCAAGCAAGCAACGAGTGGCTGGTACAAGGATGGTGATGTATACATTGAAGACAACGTCTATAGCGGAGTTGGGCACGCATATAGCAAGGGCATGGTTGAAGACACCACGAGGTTTGTGAGCAACCTCCTGGCATCATCTCGTAAACCAGCACCAAAGATATAGATCAATATGAGAATACTGGCAACCACTCTATGGTACTTCTCCCATTTCCCAGGGCTGCCTTCCTTCAATCAGAACTTCTTCAGTGACCTTTATGGCCCCTCTTTGGGCATCCATGTGCTCAAACTCGACTACCTTGCTTCTGACACCGCTCTCCAGTCTCTCTTCATCACTCTCGAACCAAACCTGACTTGCGCTCCAGGGATTCCTTCCCACTCTCTTCGCTCTCAGCACCATAGCTACGCCTGAGAGATCCTTCTCCCATTCTCTAAATCCTCTTTCCATCTCACCACCCACCACGCTCCTAGTTCTCGCTTCATCGTAGTCCCTACTTCCTTGTCTCATATAACTAGGATCAATACCAACGAACACCACGCTCTCCTTCGGGTATCTTAAAGCCCTTACATGTAGATCCAGAAACCTCCTCCTCTTAAACTCGTGACTAACAATGGAGACTTTCAACGGCCATCTCTTGGTCCTTTTCCAAAACACCAATAAACCGAAGATCAAATTTCCAAAGCTATCCAAAGCCTGTTCTTCTAGTATCACTCTCTTCCGTTCTTCTCCGTCCTTGTGAAGAATATCCCAAAAGTCATTGTCTTCGCACAGATCGAGGTAGGACTTTGCTTCAGATTTATCTGTCTCTCGTCTAGTTTTTGATCCCGACAAAACAAGTAAAGATTCTGGATCCAAAGTTAGGAGACTCAAGGCCGCTCTGATATGCTCGATAAACGTGGGGGTTTCGCCAAGCTGAAAAGGGGCGAGAAGCCATTCCTGTTCGTTCAAGCCACGTGTTGGCCCACCAGTGTAGATTGCATGGCAGCATACAAGTATGAGATGCTTTGGTGCAGATGTCGACATATTGTCGTGAGGAGTTTGGCGCCGTGGATCAAATCGTGGAGTGATACAACGCAGTTATCAGGTGTGTGGTGTGGACGTGCCAGCTTCGGCTCGGGCCGTCTCAGACACCGAGTTAGAGATGGCCCACTAATTGGTCAATTGATACTTGACTCGCTCTGTCTTTGTTGAATGTTCTATGCTCTCACGATATTTCATGGTATATCAATCATTTTCTACCCTCTACACGAAGTTTACTCGACATATGCGATCAAAGTCTGTAATGCAAGGATAATTTCGACCATGCATTCTGTCGTAAGATCACAATTCATAACCATCGAAGAAACGCCGAAAGGCCAGAATAACTTATGCACATTGTTTCTACTTCTAACGTAGTGTTCTTGCACTTCACAGGTAACACTAACTAATAATGTGAAAAGGGAAGAAATCAACCCACTTAACCCGACTTCACCTATGAAACCCATGACAACCCAATAGCAAAATGATCAGGATTTCCAGATAACAAGTTATGATCAATGATAGCAACAGGAAGGTACGGTCCAGGTTCCACGAAACTCTGTAGCCCTGGACCATGACACTGGGTTGTTGCTTAATATCCACCTCAATATCCCGTTGACTGTTGGACATTGCCGAATTGTGATCATTATTGAGGTGCAACTCTACCACCACTGTGACTTCTTCGCTCGTGGAGAATGAGAAGGCGTCTAGTAAAGGAGCACGTCTCCAAGTTCGTAGATTCATACCACGAAAACCATCTAATATGACTCGAAGAGTGTGAAGGTGAGAAAAACGTGAATCGTTCTCTCCAGCGGCGAAATTCCTGTCCGATTTTGATACGCGAGAACACCAAAATCTCTTCCACTAACTCTAGTATTATATGCCACTACACACTCTAATTTTCAATCAAACTTGAGCTTCTACTTATTAAAAAGCTATTCTATCTTTTCATTAAAAAACATTGTACATAAAATCAATTCGTTATGCGCAATACTTACATATTACCAAATCTGAGCACTGTCGCAAAATCGGCCACGAATTTTGCGGTTCAAGCTTAGCGACTGCGTCTCGGGTCTCTACTGCTTCCGTAGGAAACCATGCCCCAACTCCTGAATATCCTCGCTTCTCCAGATTTGCATAATCGCCAGTTGGAGAAAGTCTCGACAATGACGACCCCTTCCGAATCGATTGCGGTGCTCTTCGTCTGCTTGGGAAACATATGCCGCTCTACTATGGCTGAAGGGTATGTTTTTGTTCAGTGTTAAGGACGGTTTTATATTGACTTTGTCTCAAGGATTTTCCGTTCAATGGCTTCAAAACCGCCGTACAATGTTTTGATAAGCTCAGTGGATAGCTGTGGGACAGGGGCGTATCATACTGGCAGTAGCCCGGACTCAAGAACTATGTCTACACTCGAGGATAACGGCATCACTGATTATAGCCATGCGGCTCGAAAGGTATGCAGTCACGGGAAATTCCCTTCCAGAAATACAGTACTACCTACCCTCGGTTCCCTTGTCTAGCTCTTCAGTATCTTAGATCTCAGACCAGCACGACGTCTTCAGCACATGATCATGGATCTGGTTGAGTACCACGTGTAGCGGCCAAGCAGAGGAGTCGCGGAGAGCAGTAGGTATGGAGACTGACGAGATGTAAAGGTCCACACCTCCGATTTCCAAAAGTTTGACTACATCTTTGCTATGGATCGAGATAACCTTCGTAAAGTGCCAATGCCCCCAGAGAAATGAACAGCATTGACAGGTGATTTAGGAGACCTCCAGAGACTTCAACAACGAGCTGATGGAAAGGCAAAAGTCATGCTATTCGGAGAGTTTGGTGGGAAGAAGAGAGCAGAGGAAGTCGAAGATCCTTATTATGGTGGCCGAGATGGGTTCGAGGTGGCGTATGAGCAAATCGTGAGGTTCTCCAAGAACTTCTTGAAGGAGACTTTTGAAGTAGGACCTAAAGTGGAACAATCTTCACATTTCTTCTAGCCAGGCATCTCGCTCTGGTAGCACGAGCAACGGTCGCTATGTTTCACGAGTCTCTCGGCTCAAAACCCCACGATACGCCATAAATGTGGCTTGAGTAGGCAAAGCAAGAGTATAGAAACATTTGTCGACTCAGAGCATCGTCATGACCTGGGCTGAGAACAATGACCATCAGCCTGGTGCCTCGCGATTCCAATGTCCTGGTCGTCGTTCTTTATGTGGCGCTGCAATGCCGTCTCATCGGACCAATGCCGAGGGCGCAGCACGCAGGATCTCGGATACGATGTTTGACGATGATGATGAGGCACCAGGCAAACAAACCTTCGGATTGCTTCTCTTTCATGCCCCCCATCTGAGAAGCCAAGTCCAGTTCAGTGCAGCTCAGCGCTGCACTCCGTATGGTGAATTGCCAAGCCAGACAGAGCGAGCACAGCCTCAGAAAGTGATGCGTCTGGGATGGCCCCCTTCAAATACAGCACTCGGTAGAGGACAGGCATGGCAAGGCTCCCCTTCTTGTCGGGCGCGCGTGGCTCATCAGTGGCGGGCAGCATCATCATTTCGTACCTAGTTTGGTATGGGAGTGGAGTGCCCAGGTGGAGCGTATTCGGTTGAACTCAAGATGCAGGTCGGTGCGGGTGCTGATGCGCGTCGTCGCCATGCTATTTTGGTGACAGCAACCAGCACCAGCCGCCACGCCGACAAAACACTTGGGCGTTCTACTCGTATGGGATGGATGAATGTCTGCGATGGGGGAAGCAGGAAATCTGATTTCTCACAGATGGCGCAAGGATTTCCTTAGAAAACATTGGATGCTATCATGCGATGTGATCTGGCTCTCGTAACTTCACTCACTCTCCACTCAAGCCAGTCATCCGTCCTCCATCTATGTACTGTACAGCTCTACGTAGTACAGTACTATTCTTGCAAATCGATCTGATGATGGTCTGAAACGGTGCCAAGCCCCCGCTTGCTCCAATCCCTACTCGCTGCCCGCAAGGTAAACAACCCTGCATGCTGCTGCTGCTGCCGGCGGCATCATTTCTCCATCGACACTCCTGAATTTTGAAACCTTCCCTCACATCATTTCATTCACCCTTCAGTGACTTCACACATCCGAGCAACGTCCAACTCTCCTCTCCTCACCTCTGCTCTACATCGCTGCTGAGCTCATCCAAATCAGACTTTAACTGCGCCTTTCGCGGAGGATAGGGGCGTCTTCGCATTGAGAGCTGGTCTGGTTTGGCGCATTCCTTACCTGTACCCAAGCAACAACACCCCACACATTGTTGAAGTCACAACCATGTCATACAATCGTTTAGGTATGTACCTCAATTTCGCGGATCGATCCTAAGATTCGCACGCTTTGCTTGTTTGCTTGCCCACGTTGACTCGGGTCAACCTCTGTATCATTCACAACCTCACTGCCATTCCCACCTTGCGTGTGTACCTGTACTCCTCTATTTCTTGCAGACGCGCATCGCTGGATCCTTGATCGCCGGATAACGATCAAACATCTTGGTCCTGCCTAGTTCAGGAACTTCGTCGTCTTCACTTCTCCTGAGGCTGCGCCTTGACAACAGATAAACAAACTTGTTCTGACATTCTTCACCTTAACAGATCATCCTGGCCAAGGCCAGCAAGACGACTACTACAACATGAACAGCTTACCAGGCCGCACACCTTCGCCAGGCCATCCGTTACATCAAGGTTACCAGCTAGAAGATGCCTCGCCCTATGGTAGACCTGGCGGTGGTTCACCAAGCAGACACAATCTGGAGATACCCATGGGGCCGGGGCGCAACACTCCTAGTGACCGGTTGCAGGCACAACCTACGGTAGGTTATTGCAGGAAGAAGTTTAAAGCGCTACTTCTGACTTCCAGATATAGTACTCCGTCGAGAATATTAACAATTCATTCGGCCATAACGAAGAATACGAGCAACACTACCCTCTTGACCCTAACCACAACTACCAGCAAGACTATGCCATAAATCCGCAGCAACATCATGACCAATACTATCAACCGCCCTACCAACCTTCTCCTCATGAAGAGCATCCATTGACGAATTATCCCACCAATCCAGATCCGTACTACGATGAGGATGATCACCACCCGATTCTTCAAGCACAAGATACTGCATACGGACCGGATCCACACTCACAGCCAGGACCATATAAAGACTACGATGGAGCTGGTGGTATCGCTCACACACCAAGCCCCGTTCCAGCACTGAAGAGGTACAAGACTGTGAAGGAAGTGCAACTGTTCAACGGCAATCTCGTCCTGGACTGTCCCATTCCCCCGAAGTTGTTGAATCAAGTGCCTCATGCATCACCGCCAGAGCGAGATGAGTTTACACATATGAGATACTCAGCAGCAACGTGCGACCCAAGCGAGTTCTTTGAAGAACGATTTACACTTAGACAAAGATTGTTCGCTAAGCCTAGGCATACCGAGCTATTTATCGTTGTTACCATGTACAACGAAGACGACGTACTTTTTGCTAGGACGATGAGCGGAGTTTTCAAGAATATTGAATACATGTGCTCGAGGAAGGACAGCAAGACATGGGGCAAAGATGCATGGAAAAAAATCGTAGTCTGCGTGGTTAGTGACGGTCGTGCTAAAATCAACCCAAGGACCAGAGCTGTATTAGCCGGTATGGGAGTTTATCAGGATGGAATTGCGAAACAACAAGTCAACGGGAAGGATGTCACAGCACATATTTATGAGTACACAACGCAAGTCGGCATCTCGGTCAAGAAGGATGTCGTTGAACTGCGACCAAAGCAGCAACCGGTTCAAATGCTTTTCTGCTTGAAGGAGAAGAATCAAAAGAAGATTAACTCCCACAGATGGTTTTTCCAAGCCTTTGGCCGAGTTCTGGACCCCAACATCTGCGTTCTTATCGATGCAGGAACCAAGCCAGGAAAGGATTCAATCTATCATCTCTGGAAGGCGTTTGATCTGGAGCCAATGTGTGGTGGCGCCTGTGGAGAGATCAAAGCCATGTTGGGACCAGGAGGCAAAAACCTGCTAAATCCGCTTGTTGCAACGCAAAATTTCGAGTACAAGATGAGTAATATCCTCGACAAACCGCTTGAATCAGCCTTTGGTTTCATTTCTGTCTTGCCCGGCGCCTTTTCAGCATATCGCTATGTAGCATTGCAAAATGACAAGACGGGCCAAGGACCCCTCGAAAAGTACTTTGCCGGAGAGAAAATGCATGGTGCCAATGCTGGTATCTTTACAGCCAACATGTATCTTGCGGAAGATCGAATTCTTTGCTTTGAACTGGTTTCCAAGCGAAATTGTCACTGGATCCTCCAATATGTCAAATCTGCCACTGGAGAGACCGATGTACCGGATCAGATGGCGGAACTCATTTTGCAACGACGAAGATGGCTGAATGGCAGTTTCTTTGCTGCAGTCTATGCCCTGATTCATTTCTACCAGCTCTTCCGGAGTGACCACAGCTTCTTACGAAAGATCATGTTCTTGGTTGAGTTCACATACACGACTATTAGCATGATCTTTGCATGGTTCGCAATCGGAAATTTCTTCTTAGTCTTTCATATCTTGACTACCTCGCTTGGCGCTTCCGACCTACTCGGTGAAGTTGGTGTAGTGCTTGGAGTTATCTTCGAGTGGCTGTACCTCTTCACTCTCCTAACATGCTTCGTACTCGCCCTGGGAAATCGACCTCAAGGATCAAACAAAGCCTACATGTCCATGGTTATTTTCTGGGTATTTATCATGATGTAAGAGAAATCCGTCTATTGACTTGATCTATTGCTAATACAGGTGCAGTTACCTAATGTTTGCTTCAATTTTCATCACTGTGAAGTCGATTCAATCAGAAATCGATACAAACTCCTTCACGTGGACGGACATCATCAAGAACCAGATATTCTACACTCTAATAATCTCCCTAGCCTCGACATACCTTCTCTGGTTTGTTGTGTCTTTCTTGTTCTTCGATCCCTGGCACATGTTCACCTCGTTCATCCAATACCTCCTTCTGACGCCGACCTACATCAACATTTTGAACGTGTACGCTTTCTGCAATACCCACGATATCACATGGGGTACCAAGGGTGATGACAAAGCCGAGAAACTACCCTCTGCAACGCTCAAAGCAGATGGCAAGGTCGCTGTCAACATCCCTACCGATGACGGAGATCTCAACGCTCAATATGAGGCTGAGATGCGAAAGATTGTCAGTAAAGCTCCGCCAGAGAAGCGAGTCATGTCCGCTAGCGAGATCCAAGAAGATTATTACAAGGGTTTCCGCTCCCGTGTCGTCCTCTTCTGGATTATTTGCAACTTTGGACTTGTAGCTGTCGTTCTCAGCACCGCCGGTTTGGAGCGAGTCAGCAGCAGCACCGTCACCGATACGAAGAAGAGCACGATCTATCTTGCGGTTGTGCTATGGTCCGTGGCTGGATTGTCGGCGTTCAAGTTCTTAGGCGCGATGTGGTTCTTGGTTGTACGTATGTTCAGAGGTGTTTAGGGACTTGCTTGATTTTGCATGGCGGCATTGGTCGTCTTCGGTGGAAATATCTCTGAGCGTTGCTTTTCATGGTTGAATGACCACCAACTGTGGAACCATTCACGCTGTATGTATGTATGTAGCTTCTTCTTGTCTGTACGGAATCAGAATCTCGAGCCAGCCTAGCCTGGTCTGCATAGCGGATGAAGTCGTTGGATCATGTGGGTATCACTGAGGCTCACAGCTATCTAGTCGGCTGGAAACTTCCTAGAATACAACGATACCCTTTACGTACGTAATTCACAGTTCAAGTCTTGCGTCCTAAATGTGATGATATTTAAAGACTACGACGCTGCTTCGGCCCCAAGCTTCTCGAGTTCTTGCTTTAAGAACTCCTCCGCGTTGATGAGCTCTGTACTTCCATACACAACTCTTCTCCTAGCTGCTCCTTTTTCGGCCTGGCTCCCTCCTGCGCCGGTGCGTTTAGCCCACTCCATTAGATTACCATATTCATCCATGCTTCCTCCACCAACTGTGAAGACAATCGACTCACTAAACCCTTGTCTCCGCTGTCCGAACGTAGCTTGCATACCGGGACCGTGGCTACCAAGTCCACCAGGCATCTGCTCACCCTTCCGAGCGGCGCTTGGTGGTGGCATTGTACCTCTCGCATTCGCGCTTCGAGGATCGAAATAAAGGTAATTTTCTGTCTTTGCGATAGCACTGCTGCTTGCCCCAGCTGGATCCATAATTGATTCAGTGATCTTGGTGACTGTGAGATCACGATTGGCGGGTAATAGATTCTTTACCCCAGAAAGGAGATTTTCAAAATTTGCGCCGACACCCGTATCCTTGAGGGACGAAGTAAGGCGTGATGTGATGCCACGGAAAAGATCGGTAGATGCAGAAGCTTGGGGAGCAGCGGCTGACGGGGCCGAGGTCATCATCGTCATTCTCGTGGTGGCACGAACTCTGGTAGGATATCAGCCTTCTGAATGCACTGGTGAACGAGGATCCACTTACTGTTTGACATAGGCGAGAGATGTGGTATCCGCGCCTGCTGACTTTAATGACTCTTCGAATTTCTCCATATCTGCTCTGGTCACATCTTGCTCTGTGCTTAAGAACCAAATAATAAACAACCTCAGCTTATCAACTGGCTCCTTTCCTTTGTCTTGGTCATTGAGGACCTCAAGGATTTGTTGTTTGGTCTGCTTCATGATGCCTTCCTCTATTTGGAAGAAGTTATCCAACTGTCGATTCTTAATTCCAGTCAAGAGTCCGGCCAAGATGTTCATGTGCATATCGAGAACCGCTTTTCGTTCTCTCAACTCTGGCAGCAAAGTAATGGCAGCTTTGAGATGCTGTGCGGAGGAACTGGTGTCATTCTGCAGATCTTCTATAGATGAAGCTCCAGTTTTCTTGGTGATCTCATTGGCGTCGTCTTTGTAGCGACTCAATTCAGCATCAATATCTTCTGCGACTTGTGGAAAGGGCACGCTAGCGTTCTTAGTCCAGAAGAAGTCGTTGGATGTAAGATCATAAGCCTTTTTCGTGGAACCTTTGGCGGCATTGTTTTCATCAATTGGTGTTTCTACTGTGATTCGATTAAGCTTCATGTCTAAGACATCGTGTACCAAGGATTGATATGTCCACGAATGCGATAACATAGGTATCAGATCTACATTCCGATCGAGGATGATGAGAACGGGCCTAGAGGAGGGAGTGCCAGCAGCCGTGGATGGTCGATTACTTGATGCTGAAAATAAGTTGTCTTTCGAGTTAAGGATATGATCCCGGAGTTTTCGATCAAGCTTTGCTGAAATCATCTCTGCTGCAGCACCTTTCGGGCAACGAATGATTGGCATAACACCTAATAAAGTCAGCCAACCCAGGTCTAGCTATCATTTGTTAAGAACACGCACCCATCGTAACCATGACGCTGAAAAGTCCACTGACAATCCTGTCAACCACATGGTCTAGTTCTTCGTCCTTCGTCCTCGCGCTATTCAAAGCCCAATATGTATTCTCTTTCTTCATTCCCAAGCTAAACAGATCAGGCTCTCCAACTATAAAATTCAAGTACTGGTCGTAGAACTGGGCGATGTTCTCTGAAGTGGCTGCCTCCGCTGTCTGCTTTGCGAAATCTTCGAGGAGGGGCCGTGGGATGGACGAGAGGAAATTGATGTATGCTGGAGAATAGAGGCCGCGCGACAGATCCGAGGTGATCGACTTGAGGTTCGGAGCATTCGGCTCTACAAGATATAGAACTGGTACATCCGGTATTAGATGTCGAGTAGAAGCTATATGCCTAATTGTGTTCAGCAAGCTGAGTGAAGATGGAGGGGCAAACCGCAACAACATACATATGCATCGTCACTCCCCATGTTCGCAGGTCATTCACCCGCAGAACGCTACTAATAACATCTCGTCCTAGGTCGTCGAAAACAAGCACTTTCCATATAGGATCACCATTCGAATTCAGTATAGGCGCACTGGATCCAGGCAAGCCGTTCGTAGAGGAATGATCGTGATGTTCGTCCGTAGTCTCCTCAGCATCGCGATTCAAGTTTAACATGCGCTCAATCGATCCTAGATAGCTTGGTCAATACTGGGCTTCGTAGCATCTGGCACAGCAGTACTCACTGATTTGGCGGTCCCGTAGAGAGTTGTGGCTTTGGGCCATGATTCTTGAGCTTGCAGGCTGCAAATCAGCCAAATTGAAGTTATTGTATCATGTAATGTCAAGGGTCCATCGAAGACGAGTTGAGAAGTGAGAAACGCAGAATCAAGCATCAAGACAGATCATGAACTTGGAATGGACACTTTCTCTACCTTGGACATTCACATACACGGTTTACGGATATTCGATGATCCATGCCGAAGCGCTAACACTCCTTGGGGCTTAGCGTAAGAGCCTGGCCTCAAAAAGGCGAAACGAGGTTGGCTGGAGTGTCTTCTCCTGCGACCGTCCTCTTTTTCTTCCTTCCAACGACATCTCCTCTTCCCCATCAATTGCCACCATCGATAACTTCTTTCCGGCCATCATGGCCACGACTTTTAACAGATACAAATGATCGTACAAATGAACTGAACAAAGTGACCGATTTTAAGGGTTGCGTTGACTCCTGGGAAAGGGAGCACCTTTAGAAGAAAGAAAGAAAAAGGGTACGGTGACACCTTAACACACTACTTCAATTCATCATCGTTGCTCGTCTTGAGGGCGAAGGCGAGGGCGCGCGAAAAAAGGCAGCGAAGCAGCGCCACCTGTCCAGTTCACTCCAGTGCCCCAAAGTCAAGTCCCGTCCCAGTATTGCCTAGATACGAGCTGCTGCGCCTTTGCCTCTCTCTGTCCTTGGGGAATTGGCGGGGATCGTGAGCAGAGCAGACCCGGCACGCGATAAAAGAAAGGTGCCCGTAATATCGCAGTCAACAACACCACAGATCGCTGAGAGCGCGCTGCTGTTGCGGAACTTGCTATACCACGGGTGTCTGAGCTTGGCGGACTGCCTTTCAGGTTTTCCTTCCCAGGCCAGGCGGCAGAGTGTGACACGGGGTGGTCTTGTTCGTTATTGTTGTTGTTGTCATCCGCCAGCGCAGTGGTGGTGGCAGGGAATCATACACACACAGAACGCGCAGCACATTTTCCCCTTGGTCATTGTTTTGCGCCCGAGTCGGACTTTAAGGGAATTTCAGTGCTTGATGCTGATTCAAACTTTCTCGTCTAGCTATCCAATCAAATCGCGCAAAATATCTCCGCCAATCACACTACGCCCGATCTAGGCCTAAATCAATACAGCCGCTCCTTCTACCTTGATTCTGCCACCCTTATTCACGTGATACACTCCCCTTATATCACTTCTACAACCTTCATTACCGCTACGCTTCAGCATGGAGGGACATAATAATAGCTTCGGCTTCATGCCAGACGATCTAGGTGGTTATGATGACCTGATGCAACATGCCGGCTGGCCAGCAGATGCAAACCAACACCAGCAACAGTTCTCCTTTGCTTCGCCAAGCCAGGACTACTCACGGTATACCACCAGTCAGCCAGCACCTACTCACGGGCACTATAACACTACCCAGCAGCCAATATATCCTCCAGTGTCGTATTCTAATTCTCCCTATGCTTCTCAATACCAACATGCGAGACCCTCGGATGTCTTTGGACCGACCTCATACAACGTCGATCCTTCCTTGCAGGGCACCACATACCATGGACATGAGAGTTCCTTCCCATTTGCACCCCAGACCAACGATACTGCCACCATCTCCCCGCAGACTCTTCAATACAGCATAAATCAGAATCCAGCTGTAGGTCGTAGTGTGTCAAACTCTACCTTTCAACGAAGTGCTAGCAACGGCATTGGAAATAGTTTCCATCCACGGCAACAGGACCAGTCCAATATGTTCTTTCAGAATGTTGCTCCTCAGAACGGAAACGTTCTATCAAATCAAGCCAACAATGTCAGATATCCAATCTTACCCAACGAGAACTCCGAGGCAGAGTCCAAGCCATACATCAAGAGACAGGAAACAGATACAGACTCCCATACTCAGTTGGCTTCCGTTCCTCGTCTACAGCAGGTCAAACCGTCAACTCCGCCGAATTCGCTCAGATCGACCCATCCCGAGCTGCTCAATCGGTCGAATAATTCCTCTCAAGCACGTCTTGCCTATGCCCCCTTCCTGCATTTTGAGGATACTCCGATACAGGTTACTCTTGGTCTGAAAAGTAAGTTCGAAAGACTGCCCATTAGAAGGGTGCATCACAGCAAAGAGGGAGAATACTGATATGACGTGTCACAGACACACTACCAAAATACCATCCCAGAAAATCTCGGAGTGGAAAAGATATTGTTCCGGGCTATGATATGTCGAGTAAGTCCAATCGTGTGAAAAATTTCAGGGGTCGTCAAGCGATGTTGACTTTCCGCCTAGCTTCTTTGACACCTGCCCGTGTATCTACCAAGAAAGGCCGATCTCCGAAGGAACCAAAATTGACAGGCAGCAAATACAAGGGCACAAGCCAGGCTTCACGAGCTTTGACAGCTAAGGCTGGCAACTCGACTGGTACTGATCAATTGACTTCCATCAAATCACCCGCAACCCCAACAGAGACAAGCTCATCAGAAGAGGAGAGCGATTCTTCGGAGGAGTCAGAATATGAGGAAGACGAGATGCCCGTAATGGATATCAGCACAGTAAGCCCTTTCCTTCCTCCTCTGGATGTGGTGTGAAGCTTCAGATCGAAGATCGAGCTATCTCGTACTGTCTTTGCCACTGACGCTTTTTTCGATCTATCGTGCTTTCTCCCGCAACAAAGCTAACAATTTTCAGGTACGAGGCCTGTCGCGTCCAACTACAATCCCCGAGGCTATTCGATATGATGCAATTGGGATCGTTTGGAAAGACCCTAATTCCAATCCCAATTCTGATGTTGTCAAGGACGCCATCGAGAAATTTGCAACTTTCTTTAGTGTGCGCCGTATGGAAGTCAAAACCAACGCAACAAAGATGGATGAAGCCGCTTCTCGTCCAGCGGAGCTTCAGAAGTTGAAAGAGCAGCGCACCACCCTACTCGCGTCTCTATACCAAACAATTGATGCTGCAAATCAGCTTGGCTATCCCCCCATAGTAGAAAACCTAGGAGGTCATCACAAATTGGTCAATGGTTTGACGACCACCTTGATAGAGTGCTCTAAGGCGAATGATTTCCTTGGGCAGCTTCCAAGAGCAGTCTTCAGCTTGCTAGCCAAATTCCAAACCATGTCTGACGAGCTACTACAAAAGCTGAAGTTCGACGGTATCCAAAAGCGGTGGAGCAAGAAAGGAGACGAGGAGACCAGAAAGAACATCGCTGCCATTCTCGCGAACACCACGAATGCAAAAGAGAAAGCCGCCAAAGCGAAGAAGGACAGCGAGCAAGCAGACAAAGAGAAGAAGATCCGTGACAGGGTTGAACAAGCCAGGGCTCGAGCTGCTGACAATCCATCTTCGCAAACCAGTAACCCAGCAAAAAGACCTCACGAAGGTGACGGATCCAATGGGAAGCCAAGCAAGAAAATCGCGACTGATGGCTCTGGTGGCATAAACCCCATGTTGGCGAAGTCTGTTCCTGCAAAGAGACCCGGAAGCAACCTACTAGGAATCACGTCCAAACCAGTCTCTAAGCCTACTCCGAGAAAGCGCGAACCTTCTCCACCAACTGAATCGAAGCTGGGTGCACTCCTCGCCAGCATTGCCAAGCCTCCCGAGGCCCCCAAAGCTGCTGAGGCTCCTGTCAGACCACCTGAGACACCGGAAGAAAAGGCTCGGCGTGAAAGAAAGGAGAGCAGAAGACACCTTAGAGTCAAATTCAAGGAAGGGCTTGAGTTAGAGGAGATCCGACTGTTCAAGCATGAACAGGCAGAAGACGAAGGACGGCAGGATGAAATGCTGAGGGATGCACATGAGCATCGTCTGGAAGGTATGATGCACAAGCGGCAGCTTTCGGAACCGATAGATGAAGATGAGGACTATCAGCCAAGCGAGCCCGATATTCCGTATCCCGACCTGATTGGAATCGATTTCAACAAAGTCAACACATCTACACCATTTGGAGATATCTACGTCACGCGCGGCGGCTCTCGATTCTTTACAACTCCAGAACAAGCAACGCAAGGACGCCGAGAAGGAGTAGAACTCATGGTCATCTACACGGTTCCGAGTGATATCCCACCAACTCCGAAGGAGCTTACGCACTTAGAGTTATCGCAAATGGACGGTACCGACGATTATCAGCCGGAGCGTCTCCTGAAGGCCCCCACCGAACCATGGCTCGTTCAGCGACTTCACGAGATTCACCAATATGGGCCAGAGGTTGCTCGTCAAGTTTTGAACAGTCGTCAATCCACGCAACAGTGGGGACAACAAAAAGATCACCAGCTTCTTCCTACCTCAGCACCTGCCTCGATGCAGATCCCACCGACTCTTCAACACTCTGCGGGGCCAGTTCAGCAAGGATCTCTGTCCCAATCCCAGCAAGACAAGCCACAAAATCCACTTGCCCTTGATCCTGAAGCATTCGCCAATGTCCTCCGCATTGTCGAATCTCTGAAGAACAAACCATATCCTCCTACACAACCACCAGACTGGATGACGGATCCCGCCAAGCGTGACGAATGGATGGCTGGATATATCAAAGACAAGACAATCAAGGATCAGGCAGAAGCTTCCAAGATGATTGCCCAGATGCCAGCTGCTCATCTTCAACCCCCGCAGATGCTACCGCAACAATTTGCACAACCACCTCAAATGACTTTTGCGATTCCAGCACAACCACCAGGAGTTGTTGCGATCTCTCAGAATCCAGAGTTCGCCCATCAATTACAGAACTTCCTAGGTGGTTATCCGATTGGCGATAGTAAAGGCGCACCGTCCGACTACAGCAGCTGGGCTGGTAATGCCGCCAACCTACAAAACGACCCCAACGGCTACTCGGCTCAGAACCAGGCTCGCTGGGAGGCTAATTGGAACAACGAAAATGCGAAGCCTGGTCGATCTCATGAGAAGAAGCAACGCGGTGGTCATAACTCGAAGCAGGGTGGCAATAGCAATTTCTCTGTATTCGATGAACGTGGCGAGTACAGGGGCAAGAAGCGACCATGTCGATTCTATCAGGATGGCAAATGTGCCAAAGGAGCGGCCTGCACGTACCTCCACGATGACTGAGAGCAACAAGATACCTGTGCTGTCTTCATAGATCTTTGCTTCATTGCCAGCCTCTCCTCGATACGATAATTTTCCTTTGTTTGTACTAATTCAGCATCAGTTGGCGTTTAGAGCAGAGCAGCAATACCCCAAGATTCTGTGCTCTCGTTCCGGCTCTTGCATTTTCCTTCCTCTGTACTCCTAGACTCGATTCTCGGTGGGGCATCACTCGTCATTGCTCGTTGCATTTGGGCATCTTCTGTGCGTGAATCTCTGCCCGGTACCGCAGACGGGAAGCATATCAGCGATGGAGTTATATGGAATTCTGCATTTCTCGAAGCTTTGTCATCGGCAGGCTCTTTGTGTACATTAGCACGTTGAAGGAGAGAAAGGGACAGCGCAATAGCTAATTTCATGAATACTGCGAATTTGATTCTGGTTGTGACCTGTGTCTATATGTGAAGTAAGTCTTTTAACCAGGATAAGCAGCTCCGTCTCCTCGAGGATCACTACCACCAGAATATACAACCACTCCGTCCTCCATATGACTTCTAATCAATTGACCCCTTCCAAACACACTCCTCCCGTAGCCTTTGATAATCTGAGTCTCGTGGCCCATAGCCTTAAGCTTCGCGCACACTTCCTCACTGATCCCTTCTTCCAAATAAACATTTCTTTTATTTCCATCTCCAGGCATATTTTCGGCGCCAATGCAAAATCTTGGCGCGTCTAACGCAGCCTGAGGGTTATGCTTGAACGCCAGCATGTTTAGCAAAACCTGTACGTGACCCTGTGGTTGCATGAAACCTCCCATGACACCGTAAACGGAGTGCAAACTTCCGTCGTGTTTGTTGGTAATCATTGCAGGAATGATCGTGTGGTAAGGTCTCTTGCCTGGAGCGATGGCATTTGGATGTCCAGGTTCCAGGCTGAAGTTGCCACCACGATTTTGAAGTGTGAAGCCACAGCCCTTGGGAATAATGGCTGACCCAAACCCATGAAAGTTCGAATTGATGAATGAGATTCCGTTTCCATCTTTATCTGTCACGGCGAAGTACACCGTGTCACTATGGTTGTGAGCTGGGCTTCCTCGATCGTAAATTTTGTCTGATGCCTTGGTTGGATCGAAGAGTTTCGCTCTCTCGGCGAGGTATGCTTTCGAGATAAGCTCTGCCGACGGCACTTTGGAATGACTTGGGTCGGCGACCCACCAGCTTGCATCTGCGAACGCAATACGCAAGGCCTCGATGACTGCATGGAGATACTCTACTGAGTTGTGGTCTTCCTCCTTGAATACTGGGATCGTTTGACTTTCTTCAAGGGCTTCTATTATACCAAGTGCCATCAGAGCGACGATGCCTTGGCCGTTTGGAGGGTGTTCCCATATCTCAACACCATGATCATCCTCATTTTCTCCTTGACCTGATGAACCATCGACAAAGTCTCCCTTGGTGCTAGCGTAATTCTGTCCTTTGAAGACATAAGAGATGGCCTCGAAGGGTTCACTCCCAACTTCCATGTGGTGCTTTAAGTCTTCAAGCTCTAGAAACCCACCTCTGTCTTTAGTCACCTTGATAATAGCTTCAGCGATTCTACCAGTGTAGAAGCCTTTCTTGCCGTCCTTTGCGAGAGACCGAAAAGTTGTCGCAAGGTTTTGATTTTTGAAGATTTCTCCTGCTCGTGGTCCATGGTACCCGTTTGCATCCTTCTTCAGCATCTCTGCATAGTTTGGGGATGCGTCTTTGAGTTGTTGCTCTCCCCTCCTCCACTAGGTGACTTGTTAGTTCAGCTCGGCTCTGGATGATCACAAAGAAATACCCCTCTAGAAGCAAGTTCGGAGACCGGGAATCCCCTTTCAGCCAGCTCAATAGCAGGATTCAAGATTTGCTCTAACGATAACTTCCCACTCCCAAAGCGTTCGATAGTATCGACCCAACCAGCTGCTGCGCCAGGAATTGTTACAGCATGGACACTGTCGAGTGGCATATGGTCAGTGTCACCATCTTGCATGCCGAGGTCTTTCCGCGTTGCTTCCGGAGTGCATTTCATACCAGAACGGCCTGAACCATTCATGGCTGAGATCTTCTTGGTCTTAGCATCGTAGAAGAGACAGAACATATCACCGCCAATTCCGGTGGAGGTAGGTTCTGTCAAATTAAGTCCAGCAGCTACAAGCTGATCAGATAGTAATTCAAGAGAGATTATATATTCATACCAACTGCTACTGCGGCATCCTGCTCGTTATCAGCAATTATTCATGAAAGTGGGGGGTCATGATTATTCACAGCAGCATTTCCACCAGCATCAAGAACTTTAAGTCCACATCTTGCGGCCAAAGGTTGTGTACAAGCAACAATGCCTTGGGTGCTGTGTACAACACTTCTCCTGCTCGGAAATGTTTGGAATTCCGGTGTTGTTGCCGGATATACTGAATTGAGATTCAAAGGCATAGCTTTCCGAAATGAAGTATGCAAGTATCTACAAACGAAGTGTAAGCGAGACATCTTTGAAATGCACGACAGAGTACTCTTACTAGGAATTGGAAGTTAGCACGAATGGGTATTTAAAATCCTAAAAGTATAAGAAAATGAGTAAGACTGCAGGAGATAAATATGAATCATAGAAAAGATGCAGACTCAAGAGAAGACGACCCGATTTCGGCAATGGGGGGAAGCCCCACCACGGCCGCGGCCGATGTTCATGGCAGAACGTCATTTATTTCAGGGGTGTTGACCTTCCAAAAGGGGCTACCGCCTTTGCAGTAACCATAAATTTTAGTCACATTCAGGAGAGCTTCAAGAAATGCGACTGATTATGTTCGGAGCTCCATACATTTGTCGACGATGTTTCAATGCATCGTTGAAGCCTGCCAGGCGGCGACTGCTTAAATTTTCTAGCTCTGGTAAGTTGTGTAATTCTAACGACATAGTCTCACCTACTCACACCATACCAGCTACTCATGGCTCCTTCTCACCGGCACTGCTATCGCGAGCACGAAATCTTGCTTCGGAACAGGATCGGCTGAGCAAAGAGACAGCTGAGAGCTTTGATGCTAAGATTGCGAGACGCATCGGAGAACTTAAAGGCGTATCGGAAGCATTGAAGGAATGGGAGGCTGCCCAAGATTCTTTGAAAGAGCTCAATTCCCTGCTGAAAGACCCCACAACAGACTCTGAGCTCCGTGAACTCGCTGCGGAGGATTTGTCGTTGACGGCTTCACAACTCGAGACGTTGTCGCAAAGATTAGCTACCTCT
Source organism: Mollisia scopiformis (assembly GCF_001500285.1). NCBI lineage: Eukaryota > Fungi > Ascomycota > Leotiomycetes > Helotiales > Mollisiaceae > Mollisia > Mollisia scopiformis. The sequence goes on from NW_017263602.1 coordinate 50,731, forward strand.
TTGACGCCGAAGCATCCTTTCCAAGACCTGCCATGTCTAGTAGAAATACGACCTGGTGTTGGAGGGGGAGAGGCGGCTATATTTGCAGCTGATCTCTTGAGGATGTATCAAGCATATTGCTCGAGAAAGGGCATGCGGTCATCCTTGCTCAAGTACGAAACAGCCGATGGTGACTCCGATGGACAACCGCCTCTTGCAGAAGCTATTCTCGAGGTAGAATCCCCAGGAGCATATGGAGAACTGCGGAGCGAAGCTGGGGTACATAGAGTTCAAAGAGTACCTGCTACCGAGAGCAAGGGCCGGACACATACAAGTGCTGTCGGTGTGCTGGTCCTTCCAAGCCTGCCGAAGTCAGGCAGCGAGGGTCAAGATATTGGAGATGCAGATTTCAATGACCCCGAGAGTGATTACTACATCAATCCTGGAGATGTACGAACAGACGTTATGAGAGCACGTGGAGCGGGCGGTCAGCACGTCAATACGACCGACTCCGCCATCCGGCTTACGCACATACCGACGAATACCGTTGTTAGTATGCAAGACTCGAGATCACAGCACCAAAATCGAGAACGAGCTTGGCAGTTGCTAAGATCTAAGCTAGCGCAAGCGAAAAGAGAAGCAAGAGAGGAGGAGGTTGTCAAACTTAGGAGAGGCGTAATTGGCATTGCGAAAATGGGTCGTGGAGATAAAGTTCGGACCTATAATTGGGGACAACAAAGAGTCACGGATCATCGAAGTGGTCTCAGTGTCCATAATTTGGATGATGTAATGGATGGTGGAGATGATCTGGACAAAATCATAGAAAGTGTAAAGACCTGGCTTGGAGATCGTGAGATCGAGACGATGCTCGCGGAGGACGAAGCAACCAACAATGCCAGATGATGGGACACGCAAAACTCCATTTTGAGCGGGGGTATCGATCTCCTTAGCTTCATGTTTTTGCTTTGCTACAATGCTTGTTCTTACTCTCTGTATGCCACCGTCTAAGTAGATGATGTGTGGATTGAAGAGGGAAAGCCCTACAATAATTGCATTCTGCTTGCACATTGGAGCGATTTACTGGTAAAGTGATAAGAATGCACCGGAACAAGTAGATAAGAACATTTGTTCTTGATCTTGAAGCAATTAAGCGTCAAGTGTACTCGCCTAAAGAACGCGACGGCTCTGAATATCTGGGTACGCTCTTTGCTCACGCATCATACGGGAAATGTGGGAAAGCTGAGGACAACAATTGAAAAGAATGCCAAATAGAACGAGCCCTCAAAATCGCAGTGCTATGGTTCGATTCGCTGCCAGAGACTTGCTTGTATCCAGTTCGTTTAGCTAAGCGAGGGCAAAAATTGTCAAAATTGTCAAAGATAAAAATGTCCACAGAGAGAGCCAATCATAAGTATCAAAAGCATCAAAAAGATTGCGAGCAAAATAGATTAAAGGAGCAAAAACTTCAGGAGCAAGCGCAGTCGTGTAGCGGTTGCTCCCTATCAAACCCAAGCCTGGGTTATTCTCGACGCCCTTTCCATCAGCCAAACTAGGTTTGTCCTGAACCACCGAGCCTGGTGGCCGCCTTCAGCTAGATATTGGTATGACAAAAAAATGCTTATTTCAATCTATACGACCTTTAGCGGATTCTGCTACTAGGTCAGCCTTCCCCCATATCAAAATCTCGTCTCGCTATTACGCTAAAGTGATGGCCATTATGGATCGTCAACACCAATTTGTTTGTGCGAACTTCTACTAGCACTTCCAGTCTTTTGACAAGGCTTTGTTCTACGGAAGTCTTTTTGCCTGTGATTTTTATGCTTATCTTTGTCTTGAACGCGTCAAATTTTCTCTCTCACTCTAGGTCTCGAGAATCGCGCGATTTTCTCGCGATTTTCTCGTAGCGTTTCATTGATGGCACCGATGCACTCATGTATGGAAATTTGTACCTCTAGATTCCTCTGGCTGTCGAGGACGCGTCAAGCGGCAGACTACTTTCATTGCCATTTCACCTTCAAAGTTCGATACTCCAACCATAACCATGCGTACTAGATTATTAGCAGCCCTTCTCAACTTTGGTTGAATATCAGGCCAATTTAATTCCTGCAAAGTCCGTCAACAGATCGGTCTTTGACTACTTCTTTTGTTCTCAGATTGCCATGATTTGCCGATAGATGTCTCTGCATGATTATACTAGTTAGCAGAGATGATCTTCGTCCCTGTTTTGACTTGCTGATTGGATTTCAGACTCCATCTGCCTTATCCCATCATGATGAAAGGTGAAGCTCCTTGAGCAATTGACGACCGCATGCTACGGATTATCAGCTGAAGGTAGAGGGGCTCAATTTCTCATTGGCCACTGAATGTCTGAGGCATACTTCTCGACTATCTCCTAAGTGTATACAACACAAACCCTCCTCGATGTTTATTTCGAGACCGTTGGCACTCTAGTCAACATGGAGTTGGAGACTTGGAAGGTTTTGGTATATCAGATGATCGTAGGATGCTTTGACCTGCCCACCTTCAGACAGAATGCTTTACAGTCAATGCAGTGAACATTTACATCATTCACTTTCCACTATCGATTCCTAGTCTCGACTATGTGAGTACCTACCTTTGATCAGGCAAGAGGAAGAATATCACGTGGCAGCTGCGACCCACTTCAGCCTGTTTAGGATAAATGAATCATTTCAACTCCTTATGAACTAGCTCCTATTCAGTATACACCGGACCGAAATGCCCCAGTGGATACTTTCCCATAATTAAAGTACTTAATGCCGTCCCATTTCGATCATACGTCCGTTTAAGAGCAAGAATATGAAGATGTCCAACAACCAGTACAGTGCTGTGCCACTCGATGAAGTGAACGAGGAGAGCGATCGTACATCAAAGCAATCATCTGTGAGGGCTGCAGTGAGGACGGGCCTTCTTCTGGCTGCTTTTGCTGCGATATGCTTCTCCATTGGCTTTGGAGTGGGGTACAAGGCCCAAAACTGGACGGACATTGGCCATTCGAAGTTTTGGCCTGAACCAGGAGAAGATGAATTGCTACCTCCACAGGCATTCATACCTGAAAGTAAGATCCTAATATGTTTTATCAGCTGAGGGGTAGAATTGACGAAGAAGGAAAGTTCCACTCACACAGGTGACTTTTGAATTCCCGACGAAATATGGAGACACTGGGATAGAGGCCGACAATTTATGGAGAGATCTCCTGCCGCGTAAGATCTTGCAAGACAAGAGTCCTTTGGGTATACTAATGATATCCAGTGGGTTCTGGTTTTGTTCGAGTACCTTATCCTCGACGATTTGACATGCCACAGAGCAAGAGTATCGAGAATGACTCAGAAAAAGGCGAGATATACTCGCTGTCCATCACTCATCAGTTACACTGCTTAGTACGAAACTGCATTGTTGATAAGGAGTCTGTACTGACAGCACCAAGGGAGTACTAAGAGATGTGATCAAGAAATATGAAAAGAAAAACAAGTCTAGGTTTGCTGGCGATGGGCATGAATATCACTGCATAGACTACAGTAAGTTTCAAGCAGCAGACATGAATGGCAGTACTAATGTTCGAGAAGTAAGGCAGTCGATTCTCTGCGCAGGAGACACAACTTTGGACTTTGCAGAGATTGTTCGAGACCCGGACGGCACTGAAAGGCGCCTTGGGTTTACCGGAGCAAATTCCACGCATATTTGTAGGAGCTGGGATGCCATCAAGGCATTCGCCGTCGAGAACAGGTCAGGCGACAAGGTTGGAATTGCATGAATCCAAGATCTTTTCTCCCAGTTTCGAAAAGATCGAGAGACTGAACTCTCTATAACCGCCGAATATGGTAGGGAAGTGATATCTACTCATATGTGTTGATCAGGATTCTGGGACTGCAAGCGAATCGCACAGCAGAGAGCGGCACATCACTGTAGCTAAAGCTCAATGTTGGTCCACAATTATTCTGGAAAATATTTACAATGCCTGTCTGAAGTTACAATACAAGTATTTTCAGCCTCAACAAGGCGGGGCTTTTGGTGTCCCGTCTCGTCCCGTCCCCTCGATCATCTCTGGTGCGGCTCTGAGGGAAATCTGCTCTTCGGTCAACTTCCAGCTTCATATCGACCCGTATCGAACTCCGCATTACTTTTTGTCGAAACGTACTGTATTTAATAGTCGGCATATGCCCCCCACAGGAGTGCCGGGAACACTCAGACCCACCAAAATCGGCTTAGATCTTCATTATTAACAGATTTTAATATCCCGAATGTAAGGTAAGGGTGTCCATGGCGGCTACTGGCGAGCGCTAGACCCCAAATGGAAGGCCGTTGCTGATTTTGAGCGATGCCTTTCAACACTCCACCATCCCTTCTGTAGAATCTGGCAATGAATCTCCCGAGGTCTTGATCCACTTCTCTGATCTTGGGTTGTTTTCTGACTACCGTGGATCATCGGTGGCCAATTCGTGGGTATTGCTAGGCGGCCTCCGTAATTAGTTTCACACGGTATCGATCGACATGCAGATATCCGATGATGTACAGAGCCCGACAGGACGTTCCATGTTCACCATGATTTAACGCACAAAGCGAGAAGGTGACAGATTGGAGACTCCACGCAGTGGCGGGGCGAAAGAATCTTAGTGGCTCGAGTGGGCTTTTGACTTTGCATGGATAAGTTGCATGGATGAGTCCTCCTCGTCATCATAACAACATCATGTTTCGCTCCGCGAGCTTTCGGGGAAATCCTCATAAGCTTGTTGAGCCCCGCAAGTTCACACCATAACCTCTTCGTTTTAGCAAGTCTATTTGGATATTGGGGACCTAGACTTGCTGGGAAGAATGTATATCTCGGCCCTCATCTCTGCTTTGACAGTGGCAACCACTTTAGTTTCTGCTGCACAGCACTCTGGTAGAAGTCTCAAGCATGTTGGAAAGGCAGACAAACATCCAAGTTTGGGACGAAGAGAGCAACATGTTCAGCAGCGACGGGCTGATTCATTCGGCTACCTCACGAACACCACTACGAGTAAGTTGGACCTAGAGAATTGCACCCTTACTGATTAATGAACCAATGCAGAGTTCCAAGTAAATGGGTCAGCGATCCCAGATGTCGATTTTGATGTAGGCGAATCATATGCAGGATTGCTTCCAATTTCAAAGGATGCCAACGAGACGAGGGAACTTTACTGGTGGTTTTTCCCTTCTACGAATACCGAAGCCAGCGACGAAATCCTGATTTGGTTGAATGGAGGAGTGAGTGTTCACCTGGAGAAAGATGAATGCCGAGCTTACTCCTTTCTGTCAGCCAGGTTGCAGCTCTCTCGAAGGTCTCCTTCAGGAAAATGGTCCATTCTTGTGGCAATAGTACGGACTTCGAATCTGTGTACAATCTAGATGACTGATTTTTTCCAGTGGAACATACCTCCCTGTTCCGAACCCTTGGACCTGGGTTAAGTACGAAGCTCTCTTCCTGACTATTCAGAAGCACTGACAGTATGAAGTCTGACAAACGTTGTATGGGTAGAGCAGCCCGTAGGCACAGGTACGTGCTCTGTCTTCATGACCCTAGCTCCAAGGGACTTTTGGCATGTAGCAGTGCTAATTCTTCGGCCAGGCTTCTCCCAGGGTACTCCGGAGGCCACCGGCGAGAGTGATATTGCGGCAGAGTTCTTAGGATGGTGGGAGAATTTCGTAGACACTTTTGATTTACAAAACCGTCGCGTATTCATCACAGGCGAGAGCTACGGTAGGTCGATGTTTATTCTACAGCAAAATCCGAGAACGTGGAAAGCGTTTGGATAGTGATCAATGAACTCCTCCCCGCCGTTCATTCTCCAATATCTACAGTACTAATCATCTGGGTAGCTGGATATTACGTCCCGTACATCGCAGATGCCATGCTCAACAAGAATGATACCACCGTAAGTCTTTAAGAGAACTCAATAATCTTAGAATATTCTAAGACCGATTTAGTATCACAACTTAGAAGCCACGATGATCTACGATCCTTCGACATCCTATGATGCTATACAGGAGCAGATCCCAGCTGTCCAGTTCGTGGACTATTGGTATGGTCTGATGCCATTCAACGACACCTTCAGAGCTCAACTCCACAGTATGTCTGATGCTTGTGGATACACCGACTATATTACCAAATATCTCACGTTTCCTCCACCGGGTCCATTTCCTTCCGAACTTCCAGGACAAGATACAGATGGCAACACACTAGACGGTTGTGATGTCTTCGATACCATATACAACGAGGTGTTTTACGTTAACCCGTGTTGGGATATATATCAAGTAGCAACAACCTGCCCAGTGCTCTGGGATGTCCTCGGTTTCCCCGGATCTTTTGACTATCTTCCAGAAGGGGCTTCTATCTATTTTAATAGAACGGACGTTCAAAAAGCTATCAATGCACCTATTGGCGACTGGGAGGAATGTGCAAGTGGCAATGTTTTCGTCAACGGTACGGATAATAGCCCTCCATCAGGAGTAAGTGTTTTGCCAGGTGTTATTGAAAGAAGCAAGCGTACTGTGATTGGGCACGGGGTACGTATTCCTGAAAGTCTGCATCTGGCGAGAACATTTGCTGAGATTTCGAAAGGCACTAGATATGGTTTTGATCTCGAATGGCACTCTCATGATGATTCAAAACATGACATGGAATGGAGCTCAAGGATTCACTACCAAGCCTTCAGACCCTTTTTACGTCCCATACCATGATAATCCTAGCCAAGCAACTCTAGCAGCAGCAGGTGTTCTTGGTACAACACACACAGAGCGTGGCCTGACCTGGGTCAGCGTAGACCTTTCGGGTCACAGTAAGTGCACTTGACTTCCGCGAAATAGCAACCACTGACCGATTTCAGTGATTCCCCAGTATGCTCCATCTGCCTCATACAGAACTTTGGAGTTCTTGCTTGGAAGAATCGATTCACTTTCAAGTACAGTTCCTTTCACGACAGATAATTACCCACAGCCAAATGTCACTACATTGAGTAATGGTACTGCTCCACCAACAAAGAAGTGGAGAATGTAGAGAGTAGATGGGGCCTATATCATGTTAGACAACATAGAATTAATGTATATACGTAAATGTGGGAAAATCTGACAATTTCACTCACTGTCCTGACCTCACAGTGTACCCCTTGATCATATGTTAGTTTCTTGCCACTCGCTCAATTTACTTTGACTTGAAGAGGAGAGAACTTGTGTTGCTTTGAAGGATGCTATTACTGACGGACTTTGAATTTTCATATAAATTCTGTCTGTGCACGTTCTTCAAATTGAAGCAGCATGTCTCTATATTTCTAGCAAGTTAACATATGACCAGGGGAGGTACACTGCAGATGGGATGTGATATCTTCCCTTTCCTCGCATAAGGTTAAATGGCAAGCAAGTTACGAAAAATGTTGCTCTTACCTAGGTAAGTAGGCAAATTCGCAGCGTAAGATTTTCCAAAGATTGTAAATAGTTGGATAGGAGAGCTATATCAACAAACGCCAAGATTTCCCTTCCCAGACTCCGCGCTCCCAAATGTGTATTTGTACAAGAGGGCCAAAAAGGCTTGACCGATGTTCGCAAAGTATTCGTCGTTACCATGTGCTTCCGAAGTTTCCCATCCATTGAATGCTCACTCATGTACAAAGTTGAGCTTCCTATCCTCTCGCATACCATCAAGAACCGCAACCAAGCCTCCTCGACGCAACCTTTCCAATACCACTTTCATGCCCTCCTTGCTCTTGCCCAATTGGCTTTCCGTCTTGCGACTCGCAATAGCTTCGATACTACGCTGGATTCCACCAGTACTCCAAGCTGCTAGGAAGCTTCGTTTCGGCTCTTCTTCCACTTCATCTTTTCTGGCCGTCCTAGCTCTGAATCTCTCTCCAAGTCTGCTCCTAAACTTGACTGTGGTTACAACTCCGGTGGTCCCAGCCCCAATACTGAAGTCATCCCCCTCATCGACGGGCACGTGCCTCCGATACTCCTGCCGCTCAACGACACTCAATATACCAGTCCAATCCAAGTTCTTGCTTTCGGTATGCATCCATCCCTCTTTAACATCAATCGTACTCGTCTCGAGAATATAGCTTTCCGATTTGCCGCCACTGATGTTTCCAAGGACGCTCTTTGGAAGTAGTTTCAAGACGGCAGACGGCAATCTTGACGATTTTCGATGGATTCGAAGGGTGCGAAGACGGCCATTGGCATCTACTTCTCGTGAGATGACGTCTGTTGACAATACATGTGTGCTGTACGGGTTTGGGTAGCGGAGGAAGTAGGCTAGGGTGACGGCCGGAAAGGAGTAGTCGTAAGAGAAGTTCGATTCGTAGAATTTGACCATTATGGATGTTGTGGATGCATTACAGGCTCGTGGTTGAAAAATGAGAAACTGAAGTTGATGGTTCGAGAAAGGAGGGGAAGGGGGTGCTGAGGTGGAGAGATGTAATGATGCGTGAGCACGAGGCAGACCAGCAAATCCGAACTCACTTTACATTCTGACAAGGGTTACGACGAGGCTAGTACTAATACGGCAAAATCTGGGGTAAATGGCGAATGGCACGAGACATTGTTTTTTTCTCATCTTTGATAGCTAAAGTCCTTGCTAGTTACTGCTTCTCTGGCAATTTTCGGATTTCGGATCTCATATTTCTCGTAGAATTGCTGCAACATATTGTGTTGTGTTCCTAATTGAGTTGAAGGGAGTCATCTTTAGCCGATTTCCCGTCTATAATTTCTGCCACCTCAAAAAGACAACACCCCCACCAAGAACAACTTCCACCGTGAGAATTCGTCCCCTACCAAAACAAACTTATTCGTAACTTTGTCATTTGGTAGTCCTCACCATGGCCGACCCAGAACCCTCTGTGCAGGCTGCATTGGCAGCAGATGCGCCCACGAAACAGAGCTCCAAGCAAACGGTCGACCCTTATAATGTCGCTGGAGAAATTGGGGCAGATGGAATTGCCAAAGCTATCAATTATCTGACTCTTATTGAAGAGTTCGGGACAAAGAAGATTCTGGAGGAGGACCTGGTACGCTTCGAAAAGGTCACTGGACATAAGCCACACAGGTTCATGCGGAGAGGAATTGTGTTCAGCCATAGAGATCTTAACTACATTCTGGACCGCCATGAAAGAGGAGAACCTTTCTTCCTCTACACCGGCCGGGGACCGTCGAGCGATAGCATGCATATTGGGCATACTGTGCCATTTGAATTCACCAAGTAAGTGCTGGTGTTATGCTAAACTGCTTCACAATTGCTAATGACTCATAGGTGGTTACAGGATGTGTTCGATGTACCACTGATCATCATGCTTACGGACGACGAAAAGTACATCTTCTCCGAGAAGAGAACAATCGAGGAGGTTACGAGCTATACCTGGGACAATGCGAAGGATATCATTGCTGTCGGCTTCGACCCAAAGAAGACCTTCATGTTCAGCGACTACGACTATATGGGAGGAGCTTTCTACAGAAACGTAACTCGAATCTCCAAACATGTTACGTTGAATGTGGCTCGTGCAGTCTTTGGCTTCAATGACAGGTAATGTGACCTGGATAAGTAGTCTGTCCAACATTCTGACATTCCCAGTTCCTGCATAGGTAAAATCCACTTTGGAGCCGTTCAAGGCGCAACTTCCTTCGCATCCTCGTTTCCACACATCTTCGGCACCGACGAGTCGAAAACAAACCTGATTCCCGCCATTATTCCCTGCGCTATTGATCAAGATCCCTACTTCCGGATGACTCGAGATGTTGCAGCACGTCTGCACTTCGCCAAGCCCGCTCTTATACACGCACGTTTTCTCGACGCTTTACAAGGCCCTGGTTCTAAGATGAGCGCCTCGGTTGATAGCTCAGCTATCTTCATGAAGGATCAACCAAATCAGATCAAGAACAAGATCAATAGGTATGCATTTTCTGGTGGCCAGGTGACCGAGGCGGAACAAAGAGAAAAAGGTGGCGATGCGGAGAAGGATGTGTCTTACCAATACTTAACTTTCTTCCTCGAGGATGATGACGAGTTGGAGCGCATTCGGGTTGCATACACCAAGGGTGAATTGCTGACTGGGGAGCTGAAAGCTAAGTGCATAGCTGAGCTGCAGACTTACGTGAAGGGATTCCAAGAACGCAGAGCGGCGGTGACGGACGATGTGGTCAAAGTCTTTATGGCGAGGAAGAAGCTGGAATGGAGAGGAAATCCAAATGCCATCGTTGTCAAAAAACCTGAAGGGGAGAGTGCCGGGGGCGAGGCTGCCGGGGAAGGAACCCCAAAGATGACAAAGAATCAGGAAAAGAAGTTGGCTAAGCTTAAGGCTATCGAGGAGAAGAAAGCAGCTGCAAAAGCGGGTTCGGCATCGTGACGATAGTTGATTAGGGACGACGATTTATGTAGACGATACCCAGCAGAATGCTAATGCAGCCCTAGCACAGCTGCAAGAATCTCTTGTTTCTGAAGTCCACGTGAATCGAATCTTGGTCTAATACCTACTATGATGCCCAACAAAAAAATCTGCTATTATCTTGCCCCCCCATTGATGAAGTACAAGTCGTAATTAGATATTAGACATTCTGAACGCAGAAATGTTCAACAGCGACACAGTCTTTTCATTCTTGTCCTACATCTGTGCAGATGGAGTTTTGAGGCTGTGGGAATACTTTAGTTGACATACCAGGATGATCATCTTCAACAGAAGGACAGACAATCTAGTATTCTTTGACGCCTGCAGCAATCCCGAGTATAATAAGTTAGTGATATTTGAATTCTTTGAATAGTGTACATAACGAAGAAAAGTCGTGAATGTAAGGGGATGACAAGTTCTATACCGTTTTGAATCATACTTCACAACTCCGTTAGAGGCATTGCTCAAGTTGGTGGCATATCCCGCCCGGTCCGTGGTTGATCACGCAATTGAGGATATAAGAATGATTGAAAGCCTGCATCTAGATAGTTCTTTGAAATTGTTGGGAATAGTTTACTTGATTTATCAAGACGATTATCTTGGCCATTATCTTTGATATGAGGACACACAATCTAGTACCCTTTGATATCTGCAGCTATCGTTAACTTTGGTAAACTATCAACATTCGAAACCTTTGGATTATATATCGAAAAAGAATCTTGAATTCGAAGGGATAATAAATACTATACTACTTCAAGTCATGCTTCACAACTACATTAGAGATATTGCACAAGTAAATCGCATGTCTCGTCCGTTTCGTAGTAATTCACGCAACTGAGTATTCGCGTATCCCGTCCGACTCGTAATGATTCACGCAACCTAGTACACAAGAATGATCGAAGGTCTCCGAGGCAATTTCCAACAAGACACAAGCTAAACTCTCAACAACAACTTCTGACACTAGACCGCACTCCTCATGGGAAAACACAAAATCCACCGAAATGCGCCTTGGAAGAGAGATACTCTCCTGCTGGCGTGTATTCTTCGTCTCCGAGTTCAGCCGTCTGTTCCCTACCCTATCATTGCCTCCTTTCTCGTCCACGGTTTTCCAGACATTATTCAGAAGCTAGCAAAGAAAGTAGCACCACGAGACCTCCGTCCAAAACTAGCTGAAGATCGAGATGCCCTGCTAGGATGGTTGGAAAGTTATCTTGAAGAAAGGTACAACTTAGCAGAAGACTGGTGCTCGAAACCATGGCAAGCGGCAAGAGACTGGGAATCAGACGCTGTGCTGGATATCTTGGATGCTTTAGGGCTGGAGAAGATGGAGTATGGGGTAAAGGAGGAGGAGGATATGAGATTGTTGATGGAGCGGAGAAACCAAGCAGATTGGAAAGCAGGGAGTGAACCACTTGGGTCGCCCGAAAGAGGAGCGACAGGTAAAGGAATCACCGAGAGGCAACCTGCGTCACAGGATAAGATAAATGAAGGAGGTGATGGCTTGAAGAGTCGTAGGCGTGAGTTTTGGGCTCTCCAGAAACCTCCAGTTGTGCCTCTTCCCGAAGCTTTCGACGATGAAGGACGAACATCAGATCGAACTTTCGGTTCGGATCTCTTTTGTACCCAGAAGACTGATCAGGATGTATTAGACATCCCTAATACATATGTCAGCGAAGTACAAGCTTCATGGGACTCTAGAATTGGTGGAGAGAGAGAAGCGGCCTTGAACCAAGAGCGCGAGACCATGGACGTTCCGCTACAGAAAATTTCTGCCGAACAAAACCATGGTTACGTGAGCACCTCGAATGAAACAAGGCCTGTCGCAGTAGAGCTTACAGCTGAGGCAAAACGATGGAAAGAGCATCAGCAGAGGGTAGGAAGCCTCCTCCAAAGGCTAGATGCCGTGCAGCAGAAGTACAGCCAAGACCCGGAAAGCTTGCACTACAAGCGCGAGACACAGCAACAGCAGCAGGAACCAGATTATTACACACCAACCCAGAGGCATCCGTCACAGCTGGAACTGCCTCGGATCCAGACAAGTTTTGATCAACAGCTTGAAGACATAGAAAATCTCGAACAATTGATTCATGAGCATAAAATCACGGCAGACGTATCCTCGCCAACTTTCACCTTGCCATACCGTCAAAAAGCCAAAAAGGGGCGAACGTTATCCGAGGTTATGGGGTATGGAGGAGACTCCCACTGGGTTGAAATGGGGAATCCAAAGTGAAGTGATAAGGATGATTATATTTGGTTTTGCATGGCTTTTTATTCCTTTATGGTTGAGTAGTCGAGCCCGTGATGTCTGACGATAGTTGAGATATTATCCCAGACGGGAATGATCCATAGACAGAATTATCTGCCAGATTATCGTTGACTTGGCATGAAGTTATTATCAAATTCTACCGACAGCTAAATCAATCTGTGATGAAACGTAGCGTAGTAGTGACCAACGAAGTGCGGGCGTCTCCGTAGACTACGATCTCTAGCCGCCGACGAGAATAGCAGTGCAATATGCTTCGCCACACCACGACTGGCCAATCAGAACAAGCACATTATCGCATTAATTGACGAAAAAGGGGTAACTCGCGTCTATGGTGTCATTGACTGGGATTTTGAGCATCAAACACAGTCGAATGTGGCTTGTCTTGGGTGTGCGATGTTATTTTCTCCTTTGACTCAGCCTTGTATTCTCCAGCTCCACATTACTGGATTGATTAGGCGAGGAGTGAGGTAGTGAAGTAGTGGGGTTGTCCCTCAGCTTGCTCAGAACTTACTTACGGCTTACTCCAAACCATCATCATCTTCGGGCCTTCCAACAGGCCAGCCTATCTTCTCTGACTTCTGACTTCTGACTTTTCAGCCCTGCCCAAGCACATCTCTGCATCCTCGCGAACATAAAAGGGCGCTCTTTCCCTTCAGCTGATCTTGCGCCGTCAATTTTCTGTTTCCCCGCTCAGGCTGTTGCGTATCGTGCCTACTCTCTGGACGACTCCTCGTGTGCGGCTACAATTACGGGAAGGAGCTCATGCGCATAGTCTGCAGATAAGAGAGAGACATCGAGCTGTTCCAACACCAATCCGTGACTCGAAATCAATCCCCAAACTCGAGGTTTTGCGACAACCAACCACATTTCGACAAAATGGCAGACCTTCAAGGTAGAAAGGTCTTCAAGGTCTTCAACCAAGATTTCATCGTCGACGAGAGATATACAGTGACAAAGGAGTTGGGTCAGGGTGCTTATGGCATTGTCTGGTAAGCTTCACCTGTTCAATGGATAGCTGCATCAGCAAAACTGACCTACCTTCGTGCAGTGCTGCGACGAATAGCCAAACCAATGAAGGGGTTGCGATCAAGAAGGTAACCAACGTCTTCAGCAAGAAGATTCTTGCGAAGCGTGCGCTACGTGAGATCAAGCTGCTACAGCATTTCCGAGGACATCGCAATGTACGTCGAGATCATAGCTGGAAGACAGATTGAATGGCTCTGATGGCTGCAGATTACATGTCTCTATGATATGGATATTCCTCGTCCAGATAACTTCAACGAAACTTATCTCTATGAAGGTTTGCATTACCAGGCCTTACTTTATGCTAGCTTCTGACACATGGCAGAACTCATGGAATGCGATCTTGCAGCCATTATTCGTTCTGGGCAACCTCTTACTGACGCCCACTTCCAATCTTTCATCTACCAAATCCTCTGCGGTCTGAAGTACATCCACTCTGCGAATGTCCTACATCGTGATTTGAAACCTGGAAACTTGTTGGTTAACGCTGATTGCGAGTTGAAGATTTGTGATTTCGGCCTGGCTAGAGGATTTTCGGTCGATCCGGAGGAGAATGCTGGATACATGACTGAATATGTTGCTACGAGATGGTACCGTGCTCCTGAGATCATGTTGAGTTTCCAGAGTTACACAAAAGCTAGTGAGTCTGTACCTCGTTTGTGAGGAAGATCAAGCTGACACAAGTAGTCGATGTGTGGTCTGTAGGATGCATTCTCGCAGAGTTACTCGGCGGACGTCCATTTTTCAAGGGCAGAGATTACGTGGACCAGCTCAACCAGATCCTTCACATCCTCGGAACACCAAACGAGGAGACTCTCTCTCGCATTGGCTCCCCAAGAGCTCAAGAATATGTCCGCAACCTTCCATTCATGCCAAAGCGACCTTTCCCGAACTTGTTCCCCAACGCGAACCCTGATGCTTTGGATCTCTTGAACCACATGCTTGCATTCGATCCCTCTTCCCGAATTTCTGTTGAGGAAGCCCTCGAACACCCTTATCTTCACATCTGGCATGATGCTTCTGACGAGCCTGGATGCCCTACAACCTTCAACTTCGACTTTGAAGTCGTAGAAGATGTAGGTGAAATGCGAAAGATGATCTTAGATGAGGTTGCCCGATTCAGACAGCATGTGCGAATCCAGCCAGGTCAACAAGGACAAAACCAAGGTCCTGCAGTGCCAATTCCAGCAGGAGGTGGTAGCTGGGGAGCCGAGGACCCCAGACCCCAGGAAGCATACGGGCAAGGAGGTGCTGGCTTGGAGCAGGATTTGCAAGGCGGTTTGGATGCTATGCGTCAATAGAGTTTTCATCTTTCATAAGAAGCGACTTGGGGATGGACATTCATACAGCGTCGACTTTTCAGTGTGTCTGGGGTAAATGAGGCTGGATCCAGGGGTTTGGAAAGGGTCGCGAACGCCAGAGAGCGAGAAAAAATCTCATAACGAAATTGATGATTTTTAGTCATTTCATTTCGCTGTTCTATGCTATATACATCTCGCATTTATGATATGGGATCAAGTGATTGGCCGTTCTCAGGGGTCCATATGCTAAGTTTTGGCGCCCGCGAGCAGCTGCCATTACATCAACACTATGATGTAACGTGCTTCAGAGCACCTTAGATGTTTTCTTCTGTTTGATTCTTCCTCCATCACACGAGCATTTTAAAATTTGTATCATCAAGGGTTTGTTCGATAAAAATCAAGATGTCTTCATACGATAACAAAGATCCTCTGGCTGCTGCCAAGCAAGCAGAGCGCGAACTCAACTCCCATCAAGCCAAGCAAGGAGGTTATAATAACAGCGATTCCGGTATGCTTTTCTCTTTCCCCTTTTCTTGTTCCTGGTCCATCAAGTCTTTGGATTAGAATAATCAAAATTGCTCTACTTCCTGGTGTTCATGTTCCTCTGTACTTGTCCCCATCTATCAAACCCCACTAACATCTCTTCTAGCCAACGAATCCGGCGTCAACGAGGGAGTCGAGACCCGCTTTCCAGGCGCCTCTGTCACCTACGGCAGCGCGGCATCCGGTGCGGGAGATAACCGCGAGATTCCCGTCGAGGAAGGTGGTGATATCTTGAAAGGATCGGGACAGCCGACCAAAGCAAGAGATTTTGAGGCCGTGGGTGGACCTGAGGATAAGAGTGAGTTTGATAGGGTTGAGAGAGGAGGTGATGACGATGTCAGGGGCAATGTTAGACAGGGTGGGATTCGGGATGGTGCTGTGAGGAACTCGTGAGGTGGTGGATGGGATAATGGTAGATGGTTGAAGGTTGGAATAAAAGTTCATGTAAAGAAATCATGGAATGAAAAATGTTAATGAGTATCTATCCTATGGTGTTTCGCTGTAGATGAGTTTGGATGTCTGTATCTCGAGTGAGATTTTTGAAGATGTCAAATAATGACTTCCTTTGGGAGAGTTTCGAACCTGGCAAAACCGCACATATGCCGATCATCACCCCAGTACTTTTCCGAGTCAAAATTGCTGAAAAGAAAACAGACGAGGAGACCGAGAGGAATGTCCGGCGGGTCAAGAGAAATGCTAAGGGTACAAACCTATACTGTAATTAATGTTTGCAACGTTTTTTAGATGTTGGGGTTTGGTGTAGCCGCTTCCGAATTTTCACATGGGGTTACATCTTCAAGCGCGCGCGATCTGGTCCGAGGAAAGTATCAAATTTTGTGGTTCTAAAACGGTATCAACATCAACATGCTTGTTTGGATCTAATATTGATTTTTGAAATATGACTTTCATTCTGAGCGCCTGGTACTGATGCGTGATTTTGTATTGCTTGTGGTAGTCTCGATTATCTAGAGTTTCGCACACATTACGCTTGCCGTTGTCTAGGATTAATTTTCGCCTCGAGAGAACACTGCACTCGGTCGGCATCGACGAAAGATAGCAGGTAAAATGTGAATGTAAATGATGAATTCAAAACTGGTGTAAATGCTATCAAAATGGCGGTAATACAACTTTGCGCGCTGGAGTGCTGCAAGACTCAAATCAAATATATACACGAACCCCCCTTTCTATGCACAGACCTCCTTCCCTTCTCCCCTTTTGATTTCCTATTATTTCCTTCCCATTTTCCGGACAGTGAAATTTTTGTCTTCCGTAAATATGCTTTAAATCTCTCAGTTGTAGAACCAGTATCTATGTAAATGATTAGTATAAAATCAAGCCGGTGGAAAGAGGACAACTTACTCGGCAGCATACGGCACGGTGATAAGACTTGAGTTCGAGCAGGTGGCTGGCGCACTTCCACCGGCAGTAACAAGTCGGTAAGCCACCTGAACGCCAACACTAGTATAAGTTGACTTCTTCGTCAACTGAAGCCAGTCCACAGCACCAGTTCCGTCAGGTCCTACATTCGCTGTGGTTGGTGCCTTCACATCTCCAGTCTTGCCTCCGAAGAGGATCTTGTCGACAGCGGTGAGATCGAAAGTTGGGGTTCCAGCGGCATCGAAGTAGTGGTGTCCGATAGGATTGAAGACACCGGCTTTGAGGGCGAGGCTGGATGTTGGTTGAGGCATGTAGACTGCTACGGGTGGGATGGCGTGGACGGCTGTCTCGTCTGTGAATGCGAGTGAGGTAGCATCGAAGAGGGTTGCGATTGCTCCAACTGCTGAGGGTGTTGCGCCTGCTGCGGTACATGTGTAGTTTTGGATTCCCCGACCGATGGCTACGTATAAAAGTGTGAGGTTGGTGGTTGGGAGGTCTGGAACGTCTGAAGTATTGAGTCAGTATGTATAGAGAAGAAATACAATGTCTAGTAACTTACTGCCACTGGGAGGAATTGTTGGTGTTACTGCGACAGGCTTGCTAGGCAAGCAATCTGATGCTTCTTCTATTGGAATCGGTGATGCCGTAGAGAGTTGGAAGAGGGTAGTGGCTAGGAGGCCGGCGAGAACAGAGCGTACGGAAGGCATGGTACAGGTAAAATTCGAGCTTGAGTCTGAGAGAATTGGAGGGTCGAAATAATTAGACGCCGAGAGACTTTCGAAACTGTCGAAGAATATATGGAATTTTGGATGGGAAAAAAGGTATTATCAAGGACGAGCAACCTGTTGATCTCCTTTCAGACGATAAAGAGAAGAAAGTGAGTGTGGATAAGGAGATGAGAGAGCTGTTGATGCTTGATAGGGAAAAAATGAATTTACATGACGGATGAGGAGCATCTTATACATCTGTCTGCTTCCTGCAAGTTTAGATTGAGGACGACCGTTTGCGCGACCCCTCCGGCTCACGTTGACCAGCATGGTGTCTGCATCCTGGACGGGGACCCAGGATGCTTGCTGGAAGCTACTCTAAGATTTTGAGGAATCCAATTTAGCAGCAACCGCGAGCGTGCATGGGGGGGTTGGCATGGGGCACGGCTGGTACCCACAATAGCGCGTCAAAAGCCTAGTCAACCGCCATTGCCCCCCTCGCCTCGCCTAGGGCTCACGGTCTGGTCTGGCGAGACGGCCGGCCATGCTGAGTCTGACTGCGAGTGTCCGCCGACGACGAGAAGGGATGTTGGTGGTGTTGAATTTGGAAAAGGCTTAGTCGAGATGCACCCTCGACGCCGCTGCATGCAGCGACATGGGAATTGCAGATGGGGTGGTTTGGTACCGTTCCTTGGAGGGGTTTTTGATAAGTACTGTACAGTCCATTCTTGCGTGTGGAGTTGCTGTACTCACTTCACCCGCTTGGGCCGTGCCATTAGGAGTAGGAGAAATAACTTTCCCGCATCCAGTCCCGTGGCTCCTCTTCCGCAACCTTCTTTGGTGCTACGCTTTTTCTTCTGTTGGTTTTGTTGGTTTTGTTACCTACGTTTGTCACTGGTACGAGTACCAACACTTGGGCAAGTTGACTGCGCCCGACTTGATTCCAGACGTCCAGACGTACGCCCTCGTCAGGATTAGCCGGCGGCTGTTCGTCATCACAGGAAGACTTTGCACGAGGCAATCCTCGGCCGCCATGATCCAGAAGAGTGTTTGTTTGTTGCTTAGGAGAGGGACACGCCTGGAAGCTTCTGATCCTGGTCCCGAGCCCAAGCCCAGCCCTGCCCTGCCCTGCCCTGCCCTGCCATGCCCACTCCGACTGCATGTCAGCATCGCTACCGATGGGGGGTTTTTCGTACAGGTTCTGCTGGTTCTCAGATCTTTAGGAATCTTGGACACAGGAGACGTTTGATCTTCGAAACTTCAGATGAACTTTGACATCTGCCTCCCCCTCATCCTCTCATTTCCCGACCACGAGGCTGCCAAGTGGAATCTATTCTGTTCGAGTAACCTTACGTGGGGTTTATCTGATGTTTCTTCTTGTTTCTTCTCATGTTTCGAGTTGAAGCTTGGACATCGCGAACATTCATCCATGAGAAATTCCAGTGAATCCTCCAGATCGACTTTACCGAGACCCCCTATTCTGTCTGCACTTGATTCCAGACCTCGAGCCTCCCTGACCCCAACCCCAACCCCAACCCCAACCCCTCCCTCCCTCCTGAACTGCACACATCGTACGGTGAACACAACCAGAAGTCGATGTCCGAAACTCAAAAGCCACCGCTGCTCTTTCGAGACGACTTACCAAAGTGTTACAGTGTTGCACGCGTTTGCGTCTGCCCAAAGCAGCATCAATAATTCGTTCTGCGCGTCAAATAAGATTGTCGCCCGCGAGGCGAGATCTGACCTTGCCGAGTACAGTCAACAGCATCAGCATCTTTCCGAGATACTGTACCCTCAAGCCCTCTTTCCCAGATTTCCCGACTTCTTTTCTCTCCGACGGGCGAAGGAATCTCATCCCCGTGTCGCTCTGTCCCACCAGCAACATCATCGCATCCCCCTTCCCCTTCTCGTCATCTGTAATTCCCTCGTAACCTGCGACTCGAATGTTTCGAAACAGAGAATTCCCAAGAACCGTGCTCTTTCTTTCATCTGTTCTGTGCCTCCAACGCGCATCTGCCACCCTGCTGTCAATGTCCCTCAAGCTTCTCGAACACTCAGACCATGTCCATGTCTCACGCACTTGCCTCTTTCGCTGCCATCCTGGTCGGCTCTTCGCTTGACCTCCCCAAATGTCCGCATTCGAGAGCTGGTCCGACCTAACGATAATGTCGACTAATTTGCCGCGACTCGAACGCCGCATGCGAGCAAAAGAGCCATAATCACACCGGAAATAGAACACTCGGAAGGAGAGAATTCCGACCAAAGTCCGTCTATATTGGGAACAATTAGCTTACAATCAAATAAGGTGCTCTACAGTAGTGATGTTGGACAAATGTCGGGACCCGTTGCCGACAGCGTGGACGGCGTAAATTTGGAATCTGAGTTGGGCGGCCCATGTGCTTGGAAATACACGCACTTGTTATCCGGATTGAGGTCGTGTACTGCGGTTGCGGTTATGGGCGTTTGTCAATGAGATCGTGGTGAGATCTGATTGTGCTGATCGTGATGGAGACTTTCATTGGTTAAGCGCTCAAAGGCTCAGAGCCAATGGGAGATTCTCGGCGTCACGAACACCAAGGCGCAGTGCTTTGGAAGCGCACGATGTTCTCAGGCGCCGTGGGACAATGAGTAAGTGGCTGTTGGATTTGGTATAAGGTCTATTGCTTGCGACCTTTTGACCTTTGTGTGCCTTGGACCAGGACGAAATCATGGCCGGTGTCACAAATCTGCCACCGCCTCGCATCGCCGCCGATTATCACGACCACTTGGAGACGAGTGATAAGGTTAAAGAGACCCAACACTGAGGTCTGGTGGCTTGGGAAAGGCTACTTAAGCCTAAAGTCTTGTTGGAAATCCCAATATTCCTAGAGACCCGAATGGTAACCCTCAACATACACATCTGACTTGAAGATTCAGCCTTCACAAGGCGAAATTGACTGAAAAGTGCGTCATTCATCTTTACTATACACACTCTTCCGCGAGTGAAGTGGAGTATTAGTTACAAGTGCAATCGTTGTATGCAGTTTTTCCAACCGCTGCTCAGCCGTGTGCATCCCAAGAAGCCATCTATCGTCAACACAGTCCAACCTGCCAATGGGTACAAGCGCCAACACTTAACGCATGGGACCAGCAAACCCCCCACCCATCCCTTGCAGCCTGTTGGCAAGCTGTGGATACTTTTCTTGAACTTCCAATTGTGTTCGAGTGGCTTCGGCGTATGACAACGCATTCACAATCTCTCCTTCAGTTCGGGACAATTCAGCAGCACGCTCGAAGTACTTCAAAGCTTCCGTCACTTTGCCTTGCTGGAGCAACAACTGTGCCATAGTGGCAACGGCAATATCACATTCAGGATCAACTATGACAAGTTAGTGTTGGAAGCATACTCGGAGTTAGAAACACTTACTGATCAGGGCTTTCTGGCATAGTTTCTCCGCCTCGGCGAAGTCCTGCTTCCATTGGAAGAGAGCCAGTGCCTTGTTGATCAGCGGCAGGACATTCATCCCCAAGGGCTTAGTCTGCTTCTCCATCTCTACTGCAGTATCGAACTTCTCGATAGCTTCTTGGTACTTTTGCTGATCGAGCAGCAGCTCTCCGTAATAATTGTACACGTCGGGCACCTTATCGAAGTTCTTGATACATCTTCGGAATGTAGCCATTGACGACGCAATGGATCCCATTTTGTATTGTGTAACACCAAGCTGGATGTGTGAAAAGATGAAGTCTCTATCCAGATCGATCGATTTTTGGTAGTCTTTAGCAGCTTCTGGGAATTCGCCTAGGATAAAGTGTAGCTGGGCACGGTGGTAGTAGATATCGGGATCATCATTGTTCTGTGCCATAGCCTTCTCGAAGTCATCTGCCGCAGCGTCCTTGTTGCCTATCCTCAGATTAGTGACAATTCTCGCTCGTCGAAGATTCTCACATACCTAATTCCAAGTGCATGCTTGCTCGCTTGATGAAGCTCTGTGTCAAAGATGGTTGCAGATCGACGCTCTTGGTGAGATCCTCCAACGCAGATACATTCTCACCACGAAGGTATTTGAATGTGCCGCGCATGTTGTAAGCAAATGCTTCATGCTCCTCCAAACCACCAATTTCTAAGGCTTTATCAAAAGCAGCTGCAGCCTCATCGTAGCCGTCTCCAGTCTTCTTCTCCATTGATCGCAGACCTAGTTGGAGCTGTCCTTTGCCAGTATCTTCTGAAATTTCAGCATCCAACTCCAAGCCAGCTGGCGGAGGTCGAGCTCGGAAACTTTGGAGGTAGTTGGTGACGAAGGTTGGGCTGGGCAATCTCTTGTCCTTTGTAGCTAGGATCGCTTTCCCCTTTGCCTCTGCCACCTTCTTGAGTAGACGCTCAACAGATTGTGCACTAGATTCGTTTCGGAAGCCGTCGATAATACAGCTTGCGGTGAAATCAAGTAGAGCTTCGCTGAACTTTTCGAGGTGCTCGTACGCGTTGGCTCTTCGGTTCAGGGCTTTGACGTATTCGTTGTCTAGATTGATAGCAGCAGTCGTATCCTCGATAACCTTCTCCCATTGTCCAAGGGCGTTGAAGCAGGCTGCACGATTCGAGTAGAAGATTGGGTCCGGCTTGCAGAGAATGGCTTTACCATACAGGTCGATGGCTTTTGGATAGTCTTTACTTCCGTAAGCCGTGTTTCCGGCAGCCTTCAGCTTGGCAGCATAGTCTTTTCTGTCCTGTTCTGAGAGGTCTCCAACTGTGTTCTCATCCACTTCTGGAAGCTCATCGACGGATTCGACGGTTGGCGCCTTTGGCTTTGGTTCCGCCTTTTCCACATCTGCAGACTTTTTCTCTTCCTCCTTTTTCCTCCGCTTCTCCTTCTTGCTTGACTTTTTGGGTGAGTCTTTGGAAATCGGGGGTTTCTGTTGACATTTGTAGATTAGCCACTGCATTCTTCAGGTCGGCCTCCAGTCGTCATACCGAATCAGTCAAGTAATATGCCACGCCGGCTCCTGTGACAACTATTGCCACACCAGCGATTGTGTACACCACAGCTTTATTTTCTGATGCCCATGTCGATATTCGATCCCATACTGAAGAAGGAGGTGTTGATGACGCAAAATCTGGGACGCCCTGCCCCGTAGTGATTGGATTCTGGGCCGACATGGGGAATAATTATTAAAGGGAAATAGGAAGCGATAGAGAAAGAAAGAGATTGGATGAGTTGCGCGATAACTCGGCAGACTCGAGGATGATTGCAGTTCAGCAAGCAAACAGCTCTCCCAGAAAAAGATTCCGCGATAGACTACGTCGGCCAATATCTGCGACCCAATCATTGGATAAGTAATTGCACGCTAGTCCCTATTTTGACCCACCCATGAACTCCTTTCTCGTTCGACACAACCTTCAAACATCTGTCGATTTTGAAATGGCCTGAGGAGTACAGTACAATGTCAAATACAATGAGATGACAAGACGAGACTTCCTGTTGATGAAATCGCTAAAAAAGATGTCATGCCATTTCAGACATTTAGCTTGCGGGTAGCACAAGCTCAAACTTCGCTACCAAGTCACGGCAGCAACCAGATGACACTAACGCAGACCATCCTTCCTCCTGCAATCAAGAAACTTCTCTCAGTAAGGATATTCCTATATGTTTACGAGCACGTCCTATTGTAGATTGCAATTTCGAACTGGGAGAATGTCATTGCACTTCTTTCCAATCTGCCCTAGTGGGCACGACGCGAGTTGAGTTCTCTCAGAGAAATATTGTTGATATTTGGTACGAGCTCTAGAGAAAATAAATCTGAATTTTATAGGCAAGATCTCTGATCGTCTCTGCACCCGGCACTTCCGATCTAAGTACATTTTACTATTGTTACTATTCTGAAATGCGAATGGGTCAAACAGCATTTTGGAATGTCCCGAGGAACACAATCTTTGGCACAAAGAAGCTCAAGTTAAGCTAAGAGCATATATAAAGGAGCTTCCTGAATCCTCCCTCGGGGATGTGAGCATTTACATCATTCTCGACATATCAACTCTTTTCCAACTACAGCTCTTGGTCTTAGGATCAAGCTAGAACTATAACAAGGAAATCCTGAATATCGTTGGGGAGTTCTTAGAGAATCTTATTCAACGATCCTGGGTCCACGTGTACTCCTTCTAAGATAGTGTCTTGTCTTGTCAGTCCTATTCTTTGGTTCCATGGTCATATCACATGAGCGAAACTTGCGGGAAACATTAATGCAAGTGATACTATGTTATTATAAGAACAATATATATGTCCCTATATCAGTATGCTATATCTCCTCACCTCTGAATCCCCTGAATAATCGCAAAAGTACAACCAGCGAGCGTCCCCGTCGGTGTCTGAAATCTGTCAACCTTCCCGCCATAGAATCGAATTCGTTAGAAATGAAACTCCTCCTCCTCCCTCTCCTAATCTCCTAGCCTCTCCTGCCCTGCCAAACGATATTGTCCCGAGATGCTATGTCGTCGGTTGATGTGGTAGAGGTTGGGTCGACTGCATGGTTGGCTGGTCGCTTATTGGACGACGCAGAAGCCGGATCCCCAGCCAGTAGCTGGCACGACGATGGTCTGTTGTCTAGGCATTTTGTTTTGTGTGTGGGTTTTGTCTGAAGACTGGTGTTTGTAGTGTGTGTGAGTGTGTTTGTGAGTGGTAATGAGAGAAGAAGAAGAGGAAAACATCGAGGAGGACCAAGTATTTATAGGCAAGGAGTAGGTGTTATCTCGAAGCTTCTCCGGAGTAGCACAAAGCAAGTACCAGCTCGGATCAGATCTCAAGCCACAAGAAGCTAGATATCTTGAGTCTCGCCGACTTCGCGTCCATGTTCTTTGATATCTGGCTGGTCGATCACTCACATGGTGGCTTCGAACTAGAGTCCGATTGGCTCTTACTTTCCAAGAGATGATAAAGCCTCGCTTTATGACAGACCAGGAGCTGATGACTATGTAGTGGACAGAGGATCGATCGTTGTCGAGTATTTGTTTGCTTGAAAGGACTATCCTTAATATTGTTTCCTGAAGCAGAGATACAAACGAGCCCCTGAACCGCAAATCTTTGTGAACATGATGACAGTTACATGTGTACTCTGAGAGACGAGTCGATCGTTTGTTGATAGTTTGTTTACTTTCAAAGAAGTTGCTTAGTATTGTTTCCTGACGCAGCGATTCTAGCGAGCCCCTTAATTATATGTCTTTGTAGTGGACATCAGGATCGGAATATGCCTGGCGAGCTCCAAAATCGGATGTATGGTCGTAGTTCTATTGATTTCAAAGGATTTCCTTAACATTGTTTCTTGAACCGGCCATCTAAGCGAACCCCTTAATATTGTTCTCTTAGTATTGTTCTCTGCATGAAAGACACATTCCGCAAGAAGAAGAGTCGATCCCCACATTAGGTCTGGAATTTGTTTCTAATCTTTGGCTCAGTCTCATTCTTGTGGAGATGGTGGCGCATGAGGAATTCCGCAGCCGGCGAAGCTGTTTCTTTGCTTTGCACTTCGATTGCCCTTCAGCTGAAAATCTATCAGATTCCCAATCTTTATATATCTTGTTTCTTTGCTATAGATCTAGAATCATCTCAGTCTGTATCGATTGAGGTGCTGTTGCGGAGCACGTAGCGTCTGGATTCAGCATAACAAGCCTGCCTAAGTTGACAGCGTTGGCGAAGCGTTTCAGCTTATCAAAGTTCCAGAACATGCTGCAGAATCCAGCTTACCTGCGGGGAGCTTCTTTGACATAGTATCTTTATACTGCGTCAACTAGCTCAGATAAAGAAGGCCAATAATCGTAGTTGACCATACTCTGCTCTTCGGAAGCAACATTATCAAGTCAACCACTTCAGCAAAATTCGAGAAGAGAAGACTGGAATGTCAACGACTCCCACCAGACTAGTCAGTATGGATATCTATGTGTACTCTACAACATCGGGGACCGCCATTTTGCTGAATGAGATGGTGATGCCGATGCCAATGCTAGTGGAGTCCAATTCGTCTTCCTCCTAATTTCCAGGAAAGCAACAATGATTCAGCAATGTTACGGATTCTCGACCGAAGACAACACTCACAAACTAGTTCTAAAGATGGAATATGAGAAAGCCGTACCGCGATTCTTTTCAGTTCTGTCAGATGTTCGTATTCGCACGAATAAGCGAGAGTCCAGCTTTGCTCATCACTTCATTCCAACTACCTATCCCAACAACAATCCAGCACAAGCGCAGGTCACATCGCTGTGGCGAACACTCATATCACTTAAGTGAATTCAAGATACCTCCCTCGTCTCATACTTCCAGAGGAGACTTTCCTCACGAGCTGACGAGTTGAGCATCTGCTGCATGCAGATCTCGGAAATTTGGAATGCGAGTGAGTGACTTTGCAAATTGCAAATGCTCCGATCTATCTATGTTCTGTACCTTTCTAGCAGTATATTTCTTGCGGTCTGGTTGGTATATACTGGCATAGATAGGATAGTACCCTCTCCGTACGTGCCATAACTTCCAAGCCCCCGAGGTCGAGAAGCAGCATAGACCACGTGATACAGACTTTTCAACCCGCCCAAATTTTGGATCTTGCTCATTGTCTATTCGAAGTTGAGAAATCAATTTGTCCTGTCTTTTAAAACATTCCAACGCTGTATCTTTAAGGTTACGGTTTTGAGTGCCAGCGACATCAAGTGTATGACTCACTACTCTCCACTACCTATGCTCAAAATCCCTTCTCTCAAGCTTTGTCTTTGGCATGACTTTCATCCACAACGCAAAACAACTAACAATCACCCAGAAATCATAAGATGGCTAGTCCAGACTTCCAATTATTCTCCTCCCTCCGCTATGATCCTCTCCTCACGTCCATTTCCGAGAACACCAAAGCATGGCCAATCGAAGCCAAGGACGGATCACCCTTTTACATGCTGCCAAACCACCGAGACCGCATACTCCAAGCCGCCCAACACTTCGGCTGGACTAAAGTAGTAGATGCCCTCAGCGGTCAAGAAGGTTTCACTCACCTGCTCAACAAATTGACCAAAGAGATCGACACACAGTCAAAGACACCGATGAAAGTCAGGATTCTCTTGAGCCATGAAGGACTTATCACAGTGGAAAGCAATTCTGTACCAGCTGTCACAGAATTCAATCTGTTTCCCAACAGACTACCACCACCGAAAGGAAAGCCAGAGATGAAAGTCAGTCCTTTGACAGGTGGCGCCTTGACAGTTGGCGAGGGCGAGAGTGTCTATGGTGATCCTCCAATGGATCAAGCATGGGAAATCCGCCCAGACACCATCAAAACTTCTCCATCCCTACACACGAGCTTCAAAACCACAAGTCGAGACATGTATACTTTTGCTCGAGAACGAGTTGGGATTACAGACATGGCAGAGAAAAAAGAGGTTCTTATCATCAGTGAGAAGGATGGAGAGATCATGGAGGGTAGTTTGACGACCGTCTTCTTCTGGAGGGGAGGGAGATGGGTTACGCCGCGGTATCATAGTGGTGGACAGATTGGGACTACGAGGAGGTGGGCTTTGGAGAAGGGGTTGGCTTTTGAGGAAATTGTTAAGGTTGGGGACTTGGTTGATGGAGAGGAGTGCTGGTTCAGTAATGGGGTGAGGGGATTTCAGTGGGGAAAGGTCAAGCTAGAAGAGTAATTGAACGAGGGCGAACCTGGCACCGGAGTTTGTTGGAATTCGTGAGACGTCCGAAACTCGTTCGTGAAGCTTTCTCTAGTACAACACTGGCGAGGAAGCATCCAATCCGACTTTGCTGCGCCTTTGAGGTTATACAGCAGTAGGCTCAAGGTACTGCGAATTTTTAGATTTCAAGAACCCAACCTTAACATTTCTTCTAGTTTCAACAACATGTAGTGATACGGTCATCTGATTATGCAGTTGACATTTGCTCTCATCTCAGTGCCTTCTCTTCGTGGCATTCTTGCTGTCGACTTTTCTTCAATTTCGACTAGTATATACGTCAAGAGATGGAATATAAAATAGTATTGTTCTAGAGCTTGTGGGACAATACAAGTTGGAAAACTTAACAATTTCGAGAATCGGGCGTAAAAGGAGTGCACATCGTTCTGACAAGATTTTATCCTTCAAGTTTTATTTGCGTCTTAGAATTAACCCGTTTATATTGTCCCTCAAATTATGGAACAATATTATCTTATATCCCAATTTTTACGTGACACAAGACGTTGAAGATATACCTAGTCGCAGTTACATTTTACTCTTCTGGTTCATTTTCATGGCACCACACACTGTCACTGCACGTCGTACTAGAAATGCACACCGAGAAGTTCTCGGTGAGCAGGTCTCGTGTTCCACGAAACATATGCTTTTCAACAGCTATCTCGAGTACCACAAGATAAGTGCAGTCACCTGGTCACAGAGAGGCTATCGATCGACGCTTCTTTTCTCGAACTCGAACACATGACGGATTTGAATGCTTCGTCATTGTACAGGATAGTTTGTCACTCTTGTCTCTGATGGTGTACTGACTGTTCAATAGTAATTTCTGAAGTCTATCATGGAGGTTACAAGCCAGTTCAGTCATCTCAGATAAAGTTCTAGACTCATGCGAGTGTTACACCATGTCAAACTGCAGCCTCTGTTACCGAGCGTGAACGTCAACTTCATCTCTTCTTCTTACAAACGACCAAAACAAAACACCAGGACCAGGCAAGAAAATTCTTGGCTCGCGTGCCCCGGACACACCAGCCATGTGCCGACGGCACATTGTTTCGGAAGATTTCTTTCTTGCACGACAAGCAAAAATCATGGCAAGGTATGGGAGACATGCATACGGTGGGGGTCTCCTGAATCCAAGCCTCACCAGCAAGTAACCGCCCACGGAGAAACAAACGTCATTCTGAACACAGAAATAGAAATGTGGCGAACGGAAAGACATCACGAATCTTGATCTCAAGACGAGATCAGCGGCGAATATTGGTTTGGTCTGGGTTGGTGGTTGCAACTAGGGACAGGGCTTCCTCTCACAATCACAGAAAGCAGGATGGGGTCAGTGGTTTGTTCTTCCAAGCTTCGACAAGCACCAAGATGCCAGCGGCACCCCGCTATTCGGCCCCGAACGGATCGTTTCAGTGGCGCTTCCGCAGTGGAGTGAGGTCTGAACTGTGCTGAGCTAGAGCCTGGAAACCAGTGGATGGATGCCCATCATGTCCCCACAACTCTCTTGGCGACATCTCACTGCTGGTCACTGATTGATACACGTTTGCTGTGTGTTATGCGACTTTTCTTGTTCCTGCTTCGGCATCGCTAGATCCTGGCATCTCCCCCCTTTTCTGTGGTGTGGAGAGGCTGGATTTGGCACAGTCAGAAGCTTGATCGGGCGTATGAGAGGACGGCAAGCCACAACCGTCCAAGGAGAACGCTATGTCTCGGCTGCAGATGACGTCGATGTCGCCAGTTGCTGCATGAAACGACTCTCAAAAAAGAAGCACATCTGAATCGATCGACCGTATATCGCCCGTCTGATAAGGTGTTGCAGCGATGAAGAGAGACAGAGCCGCCTTGGAAGAAAGGGGCATTGCGCGGCCTCCATCCAAACTAATCTTCTTGAGGGTGCATAGCTGCACAGGAGATGGGATCACGACCGGGTTTGTGACAACCACTGAGCGTTTCCTGGCCATTAGAGTTTGCTGTCGAGCTTTGGGCCTGCTAATCCCCCTCTATCTCTTATCGATGGCTGCAAGGGTAGACGATACTGTAACGATGCCGTGCGTTACATCAACCCTTCCCTTTTTGTCTTCCACGAGCTGCTTTCCAATCACTCGTCGGTCCAGGTGACGTGAAACAATCCACAGCTGGCGCATAGGGGCCACAAGGAACACAGGGACAGATGAGCGAGCAGTACAGGAGACGAAGCTATTGTATTCTCATTATTGTTATCCAGCTTCACTTCCACGCCTCCGCTATGGGTGGTGACGCGAGATCTGCTTGAACCTCTCCCACCACATTTGTGGAGACGATAGTAGTGGCCGTAGCATCAAGGGAGAGCCGGTCATAGCGATTCGTCCCACCTTCCCGACCCTAGTTGCTAACCTTACGAAGTACTTCTAGCTGCTAGTCATGCATTCAGCTGCTGCAGGACCAGGAGCAAACCGATGGATGACGCCTGCCGAAAGCATCATCCACGTTTCTGGTTCTGGTTCTTGCTTCACTCTGCCTCGCTCTTGCCAGGCACAACGTACTCGCACTCTCACTGTCCATGTGGGCTCTGCCTTCCTACACTAACTAGGCAGGTAAGTATTTATGGGAGACGTTCCCCCTCCTCTTTCTCAATCTTCCTCCAGTTCTCATTCTATCCCACATCCTTCTCTCCATCCAGTATTATTCAGCTTAACAAAGACAACTTACCCTATTCTTATCAATAACTTCATCCTGGCTTCACGCATCATGTCTTCTCTGTCAGGCTTGCAACGAATTCCGCGTGTTCACAACAAGAAGTACAAGCGCTCCGGTCCCAAATCCTATGTCTACCTCCTCCAGAAATGGGGCTTCGAGCCCACCATGCCTGGTCCATACTTTCAGATGAACAAGGTCGTTCAATCTGGAAAGCATGGCCATTTTCATAAGTTCGGTGGAAAGGCTACAACACATCGTGTCCTAGCCAAGAGAGCGAGCGGTGCTACATCTGGAGACGCATCAACCACAGATGGTAGTGAAGTGACAGCCGAGGATGTTCAAAATGATTCCGAATACCGTACGCTTTATTCCATATATCCTTTCACAGCATTTGGCAGTACTAATCTGTTGTACAGTCTGCCCCGTTCAAATTGGTACTCCAGCACAGACTCTCAGTCTCGACTTCGATACCGGATCTGCTGATCTCTGGGTAAGCTCCGATCCCACATCTGCAAGCAAACAAAGTTAATATCTGCAGGTCTGGTCTACCGAGTTGTCTTCCTCCATCCAGTCTCAAGGAAAGAGCGCTGGACACACGATCTATAACCCCAAGGCCTCTTCCACATACAAGGCACAATCCGGCTCAACATGGCAGATCTCCTATGGAGATTCGTCTTCTGCTTCAGGTGATGTTGGAACGGATGTTGTGAGCATTGGTGGGCTGGCTATCCAGAACCAGGCAGTTGAGTTGGCCAAGACCATGTCTACCCAGTTCATTCAAGGAGCTGGCGACGGACTCTTGGGTCTTGCTTGGGGTTCCATCAACACCGTTACACCAACTGCTGTTCAGACACCAGTCGAGAACATGATCACTCAACAAGATATCCCTTCCACTGCAGAACTCTTCACTGCCAACCTTGGCAGCTGGCGTGATGCCAATGAACCCGACAAGGGAGTTAGCTTCTACACTTTCGGATACATTGATCAGGATGTTGTCACGGCCTCCGGTCAAGAGATTGCCTGGACCCCAGTTGACAACTCTCAAGGGTTCTGGATGTTCCAATCCGAGTCCGCTGAGATCAACGGTACACCCGTTCAGCAATCTGGCAACACTGCCATCGCTGACACCGGAACCACTCTTGCCTTGGTTTCTGACGCTGTGTGCAAAGCCATCTATGCCGCTATTCCAGGCTCAACATACGACAACACTCAGCAAGGTTATACCTTCCCATCCAGCACAACTGCTGATCAGTTGCCAACTGTCACCTTTGCTGTTGGTGGCACTCAATTCGCCGTTCAAAAGGAAGATTTGGGATTCGCTGATGCTGGCAATGGTATGGTTTATGGTGGCATTCAATCTCGTGGTACCATGACTTTTGATATCTTGGGAGATACCTTCTTGAAGGGAATCTATGCTGTAAGTTACCTTGCTTTGCTACCATTTGCTGCTCCTCGCTGACATATCTGCAGATCTTTGACCAAGGTAACACTCGTTTCGGTGCTGTCCCCAGACCTGAGACAACCCAGAACACTGCTGTTCCCCCTTCTACTTCTTAGAGGGAAGATTGTATGGTTGAGATGATGTAACGAAACGGCATGGGCATGGAAGGATAAGGCAAGGACAACAAATTGGGACGGGCTTTTGTACTCTGCATACCTTTGAATGCTTTTGGTTAGCAATAATATCGTCAGAACATGACTCTGTTTCGGTCTGTGGTGTTTTGCCTTGTAATAGTCTCGCCACGTTCTCGCTTGGAGGTTGCCCCTTTCTAGACGAGAGGCACCAAACTTTTGAGTCTGGCATTCGCCGTTCCTTTTGGCAACATGAGATTACTGATGATATTCGAATCAGTATCATTTTCCCAACCCTCCTCTCGCCCGGAAAGTATAGCAATAAGCAGTCGTTCAAGATCTCCATTGTCACAAGATCTTACATATCTCGGACTATCAAATTCGAGACAGTCATTCAGAGGATGACAGATTTCCACAGGGTGACAAGCATTATCTCACTGCGCCGCCTCGCTTGTCGGCCAAGTCAATGGCATAACTGAGCCTCAATTAAAACTGGAGTTGCTATCAAGAACGAGAGCTTGAGAATGAAGCAAGAGTATGATAGGACTGAACGAGAGGGACAAATTTGATAAGTAACTGTTTCATTTGTATCGAATCTGAAAGGCTATGCTAAAAAGAGGCGCTAAGTTTGAATACGGTACAATATGCCCAGAATTGCTTCGCCCTTTTTCTACCTTTCTATTGTAATATTCCCATTCGAGACGCCTGCCAATATTGATCCAATCTCCCATCCAAAACGCCATCCATGATCTCTCCTCATCTCCTGTCAGCCGTAAACTCCAAAACGATAAACGCTAAATATGCAGCGAACAGGATGTAGCCCATCCATTTCTTGCCCCCAGTCATGACGATGCCGAATAAGACGGCGCTGCTGCCCCACATGCAGCCTACCTCGAATAGACTCACGCTGTCCTTCAGGGCGGAGAGGTCGCCGGAGAGGAAGAGCACGCCGGCGCAGAGGGTGACGAGGAAGATGTTGGAACCGGCGGTGTTGGCGATCATGATGCTATTTTCGCCGCGGCGGGAGGAGACGATGGAGACGAGTTTCTCGGGGAGGGTGGTGGCGAGGGAGAGGAGGGTTGTTCCGAGAATGGTGGAGGAGAGGGAGAAGGAGGTTGCGAGGGTGGAGACGGTGTGCGAGAGTATGTAGCCTGAGAGGGAGAGGGCAAGGAAGCCGAGGGTGAGGTGGGCGAGGTGGTATGGTGTGCTGTGTTTCTTGGAGGGGTTGTCGTTCTTGGCGGTTATGGTTCTGACGTTGTTGAGGGTTATTTCGTCAAACATGTCGTCGGGGAGAGTGGCGGACGTGGGCGAGGTTGGGAGGGCTGAGATTGTATGGGAGGTGGACTTGGTGTACGAGTCTTTGTCCGAGTCTGTGGGCGAGTCGGCGGTGGGTGGAGTGTTGGCATCGTGGATCAGGGTCGTGGTACTGCTGGAGTGAGAGCGAGAATGAGGAAGCTTTAGGTGTGGTGGGCTTTTCTTCATAGGAATGGATGATTCTTCATCTGAGTCCGAGTCGGAATCCGAGTTTGAGTCTGAAGAATCCGAGTCGCTGTCACTGTCCGAATCACTCTCCGGCTCTGGAGGCTCCACAATTCCCTGGTATATCGCCCATGCTATCGAGACGAAATATGCCACAAACGTAACAATCAAGAGTCCTCCACCGAATCGTCCTAGGGGTTGGAAGAACAGGATGAACAGCGTAAAGAATGTTGTCAGACCCAGCAGAACTCCAGTATAGATCTTCGCAGACTTGTCGAACGCAATGCTCGCAGGAGAGAAAATCAGACCTAGGGAAAAGGCTCCCAAAATATTCGAGATACTGCTTCCAAGAATGTTGCCCAGGGCGAGTGGCGACTGGTGTTGAGATATCGAAGCCACGACAACAACCAACTATACGAGATCAGTAAGAATTCGCAGATTGCCAGTAATTCCCACATACCTCTTCCCATTCTGCTCCAGCAGTTAATAGTGCTATCAGCGTCGGTGGAATCCGCAATCGAGCAGCAACTTTCGCCGTGTGGTCAATGAATTTGTCGGCACCAAACTCCAACACGAACAACCCCGCGATGAAGGCCGAGATGTTGAAGAACACATTATCGTAGTCGATCATCTTGACGAATCTTGCTTATGAAAAAAGGTTCGAAGATAAATCTGGCGTAGGAGTCGTGCACATCAAGGTGCTCGTCGTCACACAATAGACGGCGACGAAAAGGAGAAGGTGGCACCGCGGCAGGAAAAGAAAAACCGGTGAATGGCTATTCGGACTGAGACATTGAGATGCCTGGCGTCGAGAAGCGAGTGTAGAATACAAAACGACGCAAATCAACAGGCAAGAAAAGAATGTGAGTTGTTGAGAGGTGGTGGCCTTCCTATCGTGGGATCTTGAAGGAAAAGAGGAAGCTGGGAATTGAATCTTAGAAGAGCTTACATGAACATATGAATGCGATGACTAGGGGTGGTGCACCCCGCCAAGTTACACGGTCTATCGAAATTAAATCAGACGGTCCAGGGAGGAATTGATCGATGGCCTCAGCCAAAGTGCCATTTTTGGACACGAGAACCAGGATGCGATGAATGTCTGGGCCGTTCTGGTGACATTCAGGGGGAAATCGATAGGCTCGAGCACCGTGCTGCACATCCTCAAAGCTTGTCTTCTCTCAGCTCAGGACCCCACGTTTTACTGTAGGGCACCCAACGCCAACCTTATGAGAAGCAGCCAGTGACATGCGATGAAACCTCGAGAAGTCAGAACAATGCTTCAAACGTGATTCAAAAAGAGGAGAACATCTGATATTTGGACAGAGGATGACGAAGAGGATGATTCCTCCTGCTTCAGAGTTTTTGGAGAAGACATCGCGTGAGAACTGGAGATGAGCGAGCGAGCATGAACGAGCATCCCCTTTCCCTTTCCCTTTTTCAGCTGCAGCCAAGTCAGCATTGTCCTTCCGCCTCGGTTCTGTTTGGTGCATCTGGTGGCGCGCTTGCAGATTTTCGGGACTATCGATATCTGACTTGCCCCGATACAGACATTCTTCGAAGCCACTTCAGCCCCAAATCGACCTAAGAGACCAGGTACGTACGAGGAATTCTAGTACGGCGAAGAGTTTCTATCTATCTAATCTTTAAACTTTTTACCATTTTATGCATGCTTCAATTAAGCTTTTGTGCAAATCAAGTCTGTTGTTCCTTTTCCATGCGGCTGATGCACCTCAGTCAGATGTGCTTTTCCTTCAAGAAAGCGCTCAAATAGCGGCAGCCAATCTGCATTTGCCAGAATGTCTCTCCAAACCAGGGGTCTCATGCAGATTGATACCTCAACCATCCTCAACACCTGCTTCTCTGCTGCATACTACACCCCTGGACACATTGTCGGTCTGCTGTGATACTCAAGACTATCTCTAATACCTGAAGTCTCATTGGACGGAAAGTCCTAAGACATTGAGATGGCTTGATGTAAGCCTATCAGTGGTCATGAATTCCACACCAGAATTGACATGTCTCCCGATGCAATCGTTACCGACAAGTGAGTTGTGGACGACTAGAAAGTCGCATGGTCGCGACTACCCTACGGTCTAGTATGTCTTCTGAATTGCCCGAGAAACATTTACTTTGCAGCAAGCGCTGTTGCTCGACATCTCAATCATCTTGCACCTTTCACGTTGAAGTCCACCAACATGGATACCGTTGAACAGATTCTTTCAAGAGTATCAGTCTCAAAAGATCTCAAAGACATGTCAGAAGTCACGTATGACGAGAAAGCGGAGAACGTTGTCGTCGAGTACGAACGGCAACCACGACCTCGTTCCACAATTCGAGATGTCCTCAACAAACAGAGCTTTGCCAATGTGGCAGCAGTGATATGGAAGTTTGGAAGATTCATGGGTCCGGGAACGATCATCAGTGTGGCGTACATCGACCCGGACAACTTCCAGACCGCAATATCGTCAGGAGCAGAATTCAAGTACAAGCTGTTATTCATGGTATTGGTATCCAACGTCATTGCTATCTTCCTGCAGGTATGTCGTACTTATTATGAGTCTTATCTTACATACTAATTTCCAAGTCACTTGCCGTCAAGCTTGGAACGGTCACGGGAATGGATTTAGCACAGATGAATCGAGCACATCTTCCAAGCTGGCTCAACATAGGACTATGGATCATGGGCGAAGCTATGATCGTTTGTACAGATATTGGCCAAGTATGTTGTTTTCTGATTTGTCTTCCTTAACATACTCATTCAGTCCAGGTTATCGGTACTGCAATCGCTATCAATATCCTGATACCGAAGATACCGCTCGTCGCAGGCTGTGCACTAGCTGTTGTCGACACTCTATTCATCCTCTTCTTCTACAGGCCGGATGGCTCTTTACGAGCTCTTCGTGGATTTGAACTCTTCGTTGGCGCTTTTGTGCTGGCGGTGTTCATTTGCTTCTGTATAGAGCTTTCTATGATTACCAACACGTCTGCACGGCATGTGATGGATGGCTTCCTCCCGTCTAGAGAAATATTCGTATCTAATGGGTAAGTTTATCCATTCATGCAGACACGAAGCTCACATCATCCTAGACTGTACGAATCATGTGCCATCTTGGGCGGTACTCTCATGCCTCACACGCTTTACCTTGGTTCAGGCATGGCACAAGCTCGTCTCCGGCATTTCGATATCAAAAATTCTCATTACCGGGAAGCAATGACCACTTCCAGGCCTCAAGGAATCAAGCTCTACCGACCTTCACTCTCAGCTATCAAGTCCTGTTTGAGCTATTCTATCGCTGAGCTTTGCGTTACCCTCTTCATCGTAGCCGTGTTTGTCAACTCTGCCATCCTCATCATCGCTGCCGCATCTCTTGACGAATCGGCACAGGACGCAGATTTGTTTGGTATGTATGCACTCTTCGTACAGGACATCTCACAGGCGGCTGGGACAATGTTCGCTCTATCACTGTTGTTCTCTGGAATAAGTGCAGGTATTGTAGCAACAATGGCAGGTCAGATGATCGCAGAAGGAGCAATCAACTGGCGAATTCGACCTTTTTATCGACGTCTCTTAACTCGTTCTGTTGCCATCGTCCCGGGCATCATTATTGCAGCGGCAGAGGGAAGACAGGGAATGGCTGCTGCTTTGAATGGTTGCAATGTTGTGCTTTCAGTAGCCTTAATTTTTATGACGTTCCCGTTGCTTTGGTACACAGGGTTTAGTAAGTATATGATGGTTGAAACGGAGGTCGGAGAGAGTGTAATTACAATGAGCAGTGATGTTGAGGGGAGTGAGGTGCGGCCTCCGGCTATCAGTATGGCGAATGGATGGGTTACAAGTGTGGTTGGGTGGTTGATTTGGGTGTTGATTGCGGCCATGAATGTTGCTTCGTTGGCATTCTTGGGAATGGGGATCGGCGGGGATTGAGCGTATTGGAAAGAGTGGAATAAGTTCCTGATTACGAGTTATAAATAGTCCGTGGTGGATATACCCAATATTGTTGGTAACGTTTTAGGATTCAAAAGCATTAGCGATTGTCACAGGAAGAAGGAGACATCCGGTCTTGATCTTGCTCGTCTACCGAAGTCATTTAAATCGAAGGATGAAACCCAGAGGATAAAGTAGATTCTATTCCAGTAAGATTCGAGGTAGTAAAGTCTTTGACCGCAAGATAAGGGACCTTCAGTCTTTTACCAAATGTTCTTTCTCAAATCATCACATCACAGCCAAGTAGCGAGGAGAAAGAGTTGACGGGAAGACAATTGCCATTCCAATCCTAGTACAATACCAAAGGAGTGTCTTATAAATATCCAAACATTACCAATATTACCAATAAGGACAGTCCACACCGAACCAATGAGTAACCAATCTAAAATGCAAAAGAGGGAAAAACACCAAAGCTATGCAAAATCCAAAATCAGTAAAGAGCGACTCCATCATCTCATCTCAACCCAAAACCAAACGCTATGCAATGCAATGTTAACACCAGCTCTCCAATCCCCGCTCTAACAATACTGCAACCCATTCGTATCCCTGCTCATGAACCCCGAAACACCAAACTTGTCCACCATAGTGTTATTCACATCCAAGAACGTCAGGGGAGCGTCGCCGCCCTGTTGCGGGTTCATGCCGATGACGCCGGTGCCGACGGAGCCGTTGAGGTGATACATGAGCGTCACGTCGGTGGGGATGTTGGGCGAGGAGTACAGGGTGCAGGAGCGCTTGTTGGAGTCGATGGCGGCGCCGGCGAAGGTGTGCTTGAAGACCCAGTTGGTGCAGGTGAGGGGGCGGTCCAAGCAGGCGGCGGCGCAGTCGCAGGCGTTGGAGATGCCGTCTTTGAAGAAGAGGTCGATCACTGTTGGACGTTAGTGTTGTGATCTGCCTTGAGAGGTAGAGAGTGAAGATGTGGAGGTAGGAGGAAGGGGCAAAATGGAGGGTTTCTACTTACTGGTCACGACACCGGTCATGTCGATCCCGGGGTAGTAGCGGACGCAACCGCCTTCATCGCTTGGGGCAGCGAGACTTGGGAAGCGGTCCTTGGTGATCTTGTTCTTGCAGATGGCGTAGTTCTCGTAGGCGTCGGCGGTGGTGGGGAAGATGTTGAGATCTGGGTTGGAGGAGTCGTCTGAGTCGCGGGAGTCGAGGGGACCTGCGAAAGCGGAGGAGGCGAGGATGATGGTGGAGAGGATGGTGGTGGTTGAGAAATGCATTTTGTTGGTATTTTTTGTTAATTAAGTGAGTGAGTGAGAGTGAAAGTCGCTGTTGTGAAGTTGGAGATTGAAAGATTGTTGTTTCTTGAAGTGAGATATGAAATCGAGTAAGGAAATAAAGCAAAGATAGGAAATTGAAACGTAGGAAAAGGTTGCTGTTTTTGTGTTGTTGGTGTTGTGATGAAGGAAAGTCTTTTCTGCAACGGACTTACCTTTCGTATATATAGGAAAACATAAACCACAACATCGTGATCAAACTTTGTATGTGATAGGAAGGTAAGCAGTGACATCGAATCTATTCCCAGACCCAGACTTGACACCTCGTTTCCTAAGCATGGCTGCTGACCTCAACACCTTACAGAGAGAGATGAGGCATGAAGAAACTGAGCCCTCGGAGACAAACAACGTTATTCTGCCGGCGAGGAAGAAGACTGAGTAGACCAGGGTCTCATTGGAACGCAGTCTAGAATCTGACAGATCTCCATGTACAGAGAAGCTTATTTCTACCTCAAAGCCAACATCACCTTGGACGAGGCGTGCGAGCCAACCGCTGAACAACATCAAGGCTGAGACAGAACTTTGAAATAGGGTGGTTTGCAAGTAGCAACAGAACGTGCATCCAGGACACTGGTCCTTCTAGAAAAGAAGTCCGAAGGCTGAGTGACGCCTTTACCATTTGGCTAATTGAATTGAGCTCAAAGATGTCGTTGATGGGCTGTCATTGGCTTGGCGTTTGGCGATTTGGCGAAGCATTCGCGGAGTCGACCTTAAGTCGGGCGCAGCGAACTTTTCTGATGTCATGTGATCGATGCCTTTTGATTTTTCGAACAATTTCCTGGAGGTTCAGCCAGAAAAGTCATGCTGCAAGGCTGAGGATTGAATGGCTGATGATAGTCATCAGCCGTCGCTGCGAGCGAAGTACGGTCCGCTTGTCGTCATTCGAGCGTGGGAGCAGGTATCGATGACATTGAGGGCGTGAACATTTTCAGGCTCACTTTTTGGTGAGATTCGCGGATCAGAGAGATTCCGAAAGAATGAAGGATCTGGCGACACCCACAGCTCCGTGCGATACTACCGTATCCAGTAGCAGCCCGGCAAATCCGAACAAGTCGAGGCAGCTTGCGGATTCGTTTTCGAACTGGAGTCCATTCACTGGTGGTAGCTTGCATTTAACAATGGTTCAGGATGGTCGGGAATTAGTTGCTGTCCAAGGTGCGCCCATGAGTATTGACTAGGTGCCAGGGTGGTGATAGGGTCGTAGAAAAGCCATAGGGGACACTGTGTGATTGAAATAGACATCGCAAAGAAAGGATTATGAACACAGCGAATTAAATATTTCAAGGCGAGATAACTAAAACCTTAATCCATTCCCGTTCGTATACACGTAAAGAGTAAAGCAAAAACTGTAAACACAAAAAGGTATCCCATCGCCGCCACGCCTTAACGCCTTCCAATGACCTCTCCCGAGACCACGTGCAGCGCATAAGAACAACTGCGAGAGAAGAGCGAATGATGTGAATGAAGCGTCTTCCCCCTTCGCCGCACCAACTCAACGTCATAGTAATTGCCCAGCAATAGAAGAGACCAAGGCCAAAACAACGACCAGAACACGTACGCCGCTATTCAAGCATCCTATACAAAATATACTAGGCCATCTTCTTGCTTATACTTGCATGCATTTGCTCTTAGATGGGCCTATTTTTTGAGAACAGCCTCATACAGAGTAACCAAGGCTCCAATTCCCGTTCCGACAAGCACACCCTGATAGCCGCCGAAAATTGCGGAATTGATTCTTGCAACATACTCGAGATCTACCAAGCCGCCAAAAGTCACATCCTGGCCATAGATGACGTAGGTCAGCAATGCCTTCACAATGCTGAATGTCAATGGATCAAAAGTGTAGTTGAAATGTGCGGATTGACGACCTCTTGAGGGCTTGGAAGTCAGATTGAAGAAGTAAGCGGCGACGAGAGGTATAATGAGACTGGTGGTGGCCCAGAGGGAGGTAGGGCCCCAGAATGAGCTGGTCAGAAGCAGAAACAGATCAGGGACTTTGACGTCGTATGGCTGGGTACCGAGTAACCCGATAGATGGGATGGTAAACGCGTATCGGTCAGCCAAGACCTCCTTTCGCAGATTCCAAAGCTCGAAAGCAACAACGAGGCTTTGGACAGTCACAACTGTTGACAATGCTTCACGCGTAGCTTCGGCGGTCTCCGTGAAACCGGCCTTCTCAACCAGTTGCCCAACCTGCGAGCGCAAGGCTTGTGTGTGACGCTCAATCGCGTCGGTGACAACGGCTGGTGAGGGCGGTAAAGGTACACTTGAAGCGAACGACAGATTTGACAATGCTGAAGCTCGAGGAGTGCGAGTTAAAGCAGCTCGTGAGCGCGTGGTAGCCGGCTCAACCTCCGAATCATCTCTAGAATAATGTCAACAAAGATTCTAGGGTAGGACTGACGCGCATAGCGGCGCGTTACGTACGTCGCAACAAGTTCCTCTGCAGCCTTCGTCACCCTTCGCTTGACTGACTTAACTTTTGAGTCAATCTCTGCCAACGCGGATGATGTGGATGGCTCCTTTTTCACAGGGGAGCTTCTTTTATAGAAGGGCGCAAGTCGCGTTTCGCTCGAGAATTGCGAGGCATTCTGCGTCAGATACTCATCAAGCGCGACTTCGAGTTCGGTTTTCTTCAAGCCATCGTATCTGTGGAATGTGAGCAGATGCGCCGTAGGAAGGTGAGGTATGCGGGAGTCTCACTCTTTGAAGTCTACGGAATCAGCGAGCTCCACCAACTCGGCCTTCCTCATCTTCTGCAAGTACGTCGACGCCCCAGACATTTTGAATAATGCGATTGAGTTAGATGAAGCTACGCGATCGTTATGTATGTGCTTTGAAAGGGAAGTGAGGTATTGTTTGCAGTAGGATGGTTGACGTGGGTGAAGTTGACGTGTGTTGACGACTTTGTAAACAAGACTGGCGGGGAAAGCGCCGCCCGAAGGCGCTAAGACGGAATCAGCCACGTGATGTTATAAATGAAAGAACATGATTTGCTGAAACTTTTGGTGGAAGATTTCTCTTCTGATTATTGCGTTGAACCTAGGCCAGGCAATGGGTAATTGGTGCTGGTAGTGTGGCAAATTTCTTGGTCGCATTCGAGCTGAATGACCGCCAGTACATCGCGAGCGAACATGAGCCTGTCAAGTCCTCGATTTCGGAGGCATGCCTCTCACCTATAATATCCAGAAGTCTCTCTTCTCCCCTTCTGACAATTCTCACATGTATTTAATCTGGATCTAGTCTTAAGTAGTACACACTTGTCGGACCCCGTGCCTTCTTTACCAATTGTCATAGTGCCAGGAAATGTGGGACATTAAGAACTTCATGTTTCGAAAACTTGCTTCCAGTTCAATGCTGGTCCTTCCTTCGAGGTAATCATGCTTCGAGACTGCCCCCCCTTCAGTGGCCGGGACACAAGCAGATATCACATGAAAGAGTCGAAGCATATTTTCGTATTAAATCACGATAACTTTTCGTCACGAATTAATCATGATTAACAGTACTTGTGCTCAAATCCCCCAGGCCAAGGACGTGGGACTTGGGTCCCGCCTAAGCTTGAAGATGTGCTCGTAAACATTTAACAGTAGTAGAATTCCCAATCGCAGTGGGCTTTAGAAGCTGAGCAGCAAAATGATAGTCAAGGAAACATGGATCTCAAAGCTAGGTTGTTAGAGAAGAGAGTTGAAAATCAAAAAGTAGAAGCATAAGGCGTTTTGAAACTACAACGAAATGAATAAGCCGTTACCGAGAAGATTCGTCTTGAAAAGAAGTCCTAAATAGTTGAGGACCTTGTTTGGAAGCTAGATATGATAAAGGATAGCCCACGCATGGAAAGTAAGCTCAAACTGTAACTCGGGAATAGAGGGGGGAATATGCTCCACCTCCAGATATTGTGAAACTTGATGGAACCGACAATGCTGCAATGACCAGAAAATACAACTTACCAATATCAAAGTACGAGGAAGTATGGAACATTGAGATCTGTACTTGGAAAACTTATTGCCCTACGACTTCGTACTATCTAGGTATATGTCAACCTCCAGGGAC
This sequence comes from Mollisia scopiformis, assembly GCF_001500285.1. Classification (NCBI taxonomy): domain Eukaryota; kingdom Fungi; phylum Ascomycota; class Leotiomycetes; order Helotiales; family Mollisiaceae; genus Mollisia; species Mollisia scopiformis. Next base: position 93,045 of record NW_017263602.1, read on the forward strand.
ATTCTACTTGGCAAGGCAAGATATCTATGAAATCTTGTCTGATCAATCGAGTTATCGTGTCTCATACCTGGATTTTGGGATACTTCCTCCGATTTCACCACTTGGCAATGCACCCAGTGGTAAATCAAACTCAAACAGCACATACCAATAGAGGCCATCAGTTTAATCCTGTGCTTTCAAGGTAATAAAAGTTCGAGATTTCGTCCTCACCTGCAACCTGGCAACCTTTGCAGGGACGCTATGGGTGTCACATGATAGAAATACCTAGTCCCATTTAAGCGATCGCCAAGCCCACAACGAGTTGATATCGAAATATCTCAATATCGAGATCTTCCAACCCCGACAATAACCTCCCGACACGTCGAAACTTCGAACACCGTCAAGATGGTTTGTATTCCATTTCATTATCCCACCGATCAGCTGTCTGGAGTCTGCGGATCTGTACGAAGCGAGATATTCCAAAGGAGACACTTGCGAGAGGCAAAAATCCAACTTCAATATGGAACTCGACCACAACAGCTGCCGCAACACCACCATGTGGCAACAGATCAAGAGACAGGATAATGGCTAACAGATCAAGGTCAACGTTCCTAAGACACGAAGAACCTACTGCAAGGGCAAGGACTGCAGAAAGCACACACAGCACAAGGTCACTCAATACAAGGCAGGAAAGGTAGTTCTCTAGAACGAAGCCAGCGGGAATTGAAATCTGACGTGGACAGGCATCGCTGTTCGCGCAAGGAAAGCGTCGTTATGATCGAAAGCAATCCGGTTATGGTGGTCAAACGAAGCCAGTCTTCCACAAGAAGGCCAAGACTACGAAGAAGGTCGTGTTGAGATTGGAATGCACAGCTTGCAAAACGAAGGCACAACTGGCATTGAAGCGATGCAAGCATTTCGAACTTGGGTATGCCATTTTCCCAAGGCAGAATATTTGCGAGATAGAATGAAGCTGATTGGTTACAGTGGTGACAAGAAGACTAAGGGTGCTGCGTTGGTCTTTTAGATGATCTGCGACTCCTCTCTCCCTGGGCATGGATTGGGTGGATTTTGCGTGGGCAACGTGGTTGAGATGGATGGGGCAATTGAACGCTGTGATGGAACGGCGATTTGTACCTTATTCTGCATCACTGGAGGAGCATAGCAAGATTTGCTGATACCAATTCCACCCCCTACGAAGTGATATGGCCAATTTTGCATGTGTGAGCTCGCTCTCGATCACATCCGAAGACAGGAGACATGGCGCTCGAATAAGTCACAATGGCGATGTGAGCTTAGAGAGAAGGAGAAAGAGCTGGGGCAGAGAATACCTAGCTAGCATCAGCAATTGGAATCTCGCGCCATATGGCACCCCTTTCTGGCAACTCACTAACTGTCCTTCACTGAATCAAAAGAACATTTCTTTCTGAACTATTCTCACTACCGTTGCCTTTGTCTGCAGAGCATGTTGCTCACTCATGTCTCCTGTTCTATTACTTACTGCTTTTGTAGCATAACTTATTGTGACCTTGATATTTCAGAAAGGTTGTTTTTGCCTGAAACGACACATATTCCAGATATGCATAAAGCTAAATCCAAGTTGAGTGAGAAGTCACATTTCTTCAGAGTATTTTCTTTATTTCACCTTGACTTCTGAAAGGGAAAATGGCCTGTTTTTCAATTATTTCAACTTTCGACCGGTTGCAGCTTTTGTCAAATTTGGCTCTATTACCTATTCCTGATGGCCTTCTATCAATACCCCTTTCTTTTAGAAAAATGGTATAACCCAGAGTTTATTGGAATCTTCATGGAAGCGTTTTAGCCCGAAACAGAATAGGTAGTTGTGTAAGCAAGAAATGCAAACATAGGTAACGACAGAGATCTGGTTGTTGGAGTTACATATACACCAATTTCGTAAGGAAAACATACTTCCAGGTCCAACAGCCATGCTTGGTAACTTCTAGTCTGAATGCAGTTTGCATATCCGATGGTTGCAGTAATACACAAAAACTGTTATGCGATATCACCTCAGTCCAGCGCATAAAGCGAGATTGAAAGTCGACTTGTGTGGTTCTGCAAACTTTTCTGTCTCTTTATTTCAAGTAGAAAATCATCCAACGTATTACTGCGCAGTTTGATTGTTTAAAACCCCTTTCCAAGTCTAATGGTCGTGCCGCCTCCATACCACAACGTGCCGTGCCGGAAATCGAGCCCCTTTTCTTGACCTACAATCCACTCTCCATCTTCTATCCTATCACCTCCGTTTTCCGGCCAATACGCTTCTTGAAGCCAAGCATTAATATCTTCAATCTCTCTGATGAACAGTTCCATCTTCCCTGGTGTGTCGTGATCATCTTGAGTCAGAAAACGTCCGACGGTGATGTGAGAGCTGGGAACCACATAACGAGAATTAATATGCACAGCCTCTTTGGCAATATTGAATAAATCTCGACGTAAGTGATGATAGGTGAAGCTGTCCTCTTCTCGCGTTCTCTCATCCAGATTACTGCTCTCCTTTGAAGGTAGCCCTTCTCCGGATGCAGGAAGGAAAGACAATGCCAAGGCTGCTCCGTCGTAAGAGATCATGGGCTTGATCAAGCGAGCACGGTGACTGTAAGTGTAATCAGTCATCGATCTGATGACTGGTTGGCCAAGCTGAGAAACTATGGTTTCTATCTCTGGCTCAGTCAAAGAGTGTGTAATCTCAAGGGCCGTCAGGTGCAGGTTTTGCAAGGGCATTAACCAAAGGTCTGAAGAGTGTTAGTCTAGAGGATGCAACTCATATTATTGATGCAGATTGGGCAAAAAAGTATGTGAGCTTGACAACAGGAGAAAGATAGATTGGTACGTACTTGGTGCCAGACGAAGCAATTTGTGCTGCACCCTTTCCACCAGAGAGCGTATGTGTGTTGGAGGTCTGGCCCAAAACACTAAGCAGTGCCTCGGATCTCGAAACCCTGGCTGTACAGAAGAGTCTGTCAACCTTTGGAGAATGGGATCTAGGATCAATCCCGAAAAGTCCGACGAGAGCAATTTTTCTTTTTGCTGACTATTACGTGTCACGCGGTGTGCGGAGTATTTGTCTTGAAGCTTGGCCTGCACAGTGTGAGCTAAGTCAGCCTCGAAGCTAACAATGAAATGCAATCCTCGAGCGGTTTGGCCAAGATACAGCAGAGTGGCTGTCAAGCAAGGGCATTCATTTCAGCGACATGAAGCGCTTACAGGGTCATCTCGGCACGCCTCGATCAAGGCATCGTACGGATTTGAATACTGAGTACTATCAACCCCAGATAGGTCCTCGAATTTGTTCCGGGAGTCTGCAGAAGGAGGTAAAGTGGATGGCATGATTATAGAGTGATTAGTTGTACACAGTATGTGGACATGAGGATACACGTACATCAGTCAAATCTGCGAAAGCAATAACAAGTGTTAGTTAGAATTCCATAGTATCCACTTTTATGCGCTGTTTTAGGCTTAGTTCAGGGGCTTTTAATGCCAGCTGGTATTAAATTTCAAATTTTTAAATTTATTAATATATTTTTTTATTATTTATATAATTTCCGTAATATTTTTACATTTTATTTAATAATAAACATAAATTAGAAAAATAGCTGACTTCTTTTCAATCAACTATTGCTTAATAATAATCAATCATATCTTCAATGCTTTACATGTGCTGCACAGTGAGGTGTCAAAAGTCTGTGCCGCCCGTCTGGACCGTGTACTCGTATTCAGAAGTCTGAAGCGGTGCACTCGGCCTAATTTTATCCCGTAATTTGAGTGTCCATTTGAGGCTCAATAGAATGTTGCCAATCACATCCTCACTTCACACGGTGGTGTGATTCGCACGGCTTCAGACTTCTGAACATGACGAGTGTGCTCTATACTTTCGAAACGGTCACCTCACTGTACAGTGCAAGACTCCCAAATAGCATAAATAACCTAAACTCGTAGCTAGTCGCGCCGCCCGAAGTCTGTACAGCACAGGTGTGGTCATCCTAATCATCGCAGGGAAAATCGGTATTTTTCCGTTTGCGATAACTTGCAGCGGTGGCGATTGTCAAGGTATGAGGCCGGGATAAATGAGTCTGGCTCCCTTCTAAAATTATAGCAGTTCTGCAATCATAGAACTTCAGAAGAAGCCATGTCGAAAACCGTCTCCCTTGGTTTCATCTCCGACAACCAGCGATATGATGGCGAGAAGCCCTACATCATCTCTGAGCTGCCATACCTCACGTTAGATAAGCAGAGCAATATCGAGGCGACAGTTCATGATAATATCACAATCACGAATGTCAGAGACTCAATCTCGAGCTTTACACTGGAAGACAATTCTTTCGAGTGGATCAGCCACAATTTTCTGTCAGTATTGGACGGCAGTGAAGAGACCAATTTGAAGTATGCCCAAGAATGCGTTACTTTGCTTCAAACCAAATTGAAGGCCGACCGAATTATTTGCTATGATGTCGCGGTGATTACGCCTTGTGCCACCTGGTTCTCTTCTAATGACTGACTTCTCCTTCTTTCCAAAGACACGCACCAACAACTTTTCAGCCCTTCCGTATAGAGCTGTTTCAGAGATTACAAGCTTGCCTGCTACCATCGTTCACATGGGTAAGCTAGGTCTTGGTTGCAACTATCATACTATGCTTATACTCTGCCAGATCATTCACACCACGGTGGATATAATAGGATTCGGCGCCATCTTACCAAGGATGAAGCCTCGGAATATGCCGACCTGGATCCAGTTTGTGGCGGCCACTTCGGCTGGTGGAAGATTGTCCTCTCGCTCTGTGTGCGATTGCAGAACCATATCAATGAGCAGCCTCGTCCAAGGAGATCTTGTGACGCCTCGCACAATTAGCGAGAATTGCTGGGTGAGGTATAATCCAGAACAACAGTGGTATTGGCTGAGCGATCAGTCTCCTGATGAGGTGACCCTGTTTTTGCAATTCGATTTCGCTATCAGAGGAAAAAGATAAGACAAATTTTGAGACACGATTGGATCTCCGATATACATGGCACTAACTTATGCATCAGACTGTGCTCATGCAGCTTTTGTTGATCCCGAGGCAAGTGGCGATGCTCGCCCAAGGCAAAGCGTGGAGATTCGACTCATTGTGATCGATAGGTTGAGTAGTGGCTGAGTTGCTTCGCTCTTACGACATGATATCAACCCCTCGATGGTCAATGGTTGCTGCCGTATACCATACCCGGAACGGCGACAACTATAGAGAAGCATGTTCCTCTTGCAACATCGAAGGAGGTGTCCTCTGAGGAAAAGTCGCCTCAAAGGCGCTCATGAATCGCAACAACTTGTCTTCTGCGAAAGCCGTCGAGACAATGGAGATTCCGAAAGGCGCATTGTACTTTTCTATCATTCCAAGTGGAACAGTGGCAATAGGATAGCCTAGACAATGGAGTCAGAATGGAGATGAGTACAAAATATTACTAATGCTTTCTTACCTGCTGCGGCGCTGACACCGGAAATGGGACTGTGGGAAGGCGCTACTATGACGTCGACTTGGTGTTCGCCCATAGCTCGATCATTACCATCGGGCCCCCCTAACTTTCTCATCTGAGCTTTGGCTGCCGTATAATCCTCGCTGGTGATCCTCGAATTAAGAGCATCTTCCAAGAATGATTGCGACGGAGAGTCTTCGATTCTTAGCGCTTTGAGGGCCATGTTATGAACACTTGATTACTCACCTGCTGGCAGCTCCAAATCGGCATGCTGTTTATTGAACTCGATTAGTTCAGCTAGATTCTTGGTGGGTGGTTCTTTGAAGTTTGAAGTAAATTCTGGGTACGTCTCCGTAAACTCATAATCTATATGTTTGTTAGTTATAGATTGAGATCTCGAATTCATTCATATAACGAACCTGAAACTGTGTCGAAATCGAAGTCTGAATATGGAGGAAGCTCCACGGGATAAACAACTCGTGCTCCAAGATCGCTCATCTTCTTCATGGCAGCATTAATAGTCGCCTCTTGCTGCGCAATCGAATCCTCATCGGGTGGACATATTGATGCAGGCAGTCGCCATAGGGAAGGGTCAACAAAACCAATCGAGATGCCATCCCATGAATGTACCAACGCAGAATTATACCCATCTGCAGGCAGGTGCTTACGAGCTTCCTCGGTGAGCATCATTTCCAACAGAAGTGCCAGATCTGCCGTTGACTTTGCCATCCCAGCTAGGCAGTCCATACTGGAGGTAATGCGGAAGACGCCTTTCGTCGGCACGCTTCCGTGAGTCATCTTCACTGCGTACAGGGCTGCTCGGTTAGCCGGACCTATGGCCGAACCATCATGCTCTGTACCACAAGACAGTGTGAATCCCGCAGATACTCCAATGGCGGAGCCAGACGACGAGCCTCCAGGAGTCTACCAAGATTAGTGTGACGACCAAGGGCTTCATTGTCCAATCTTACGGTGTATCCGTATATCAAGTCGTCTTTCGCGACCCCACCTTTGACATCCGCTGACTGGGATTGCCCGTTGGTGGCTGACCAACCAGTTTTGACACCCTGTCCCCTATTGAGATCAGTCACGAGATCATGATTTCGGTAATGGTAGGACCATCATCCTTTTGACCGCAAAATTCCTGTTCTAAATTAGCATTGCTACGTGAATGCTCCCGGAGCACATAGACTAACCGTGAGGCTTGCTTTTCCAATGATGATGAGACACCGTTCCAGCAGCTTTGCCAACTATCAGCATCATCCAAACACACAAGGCGGGAATACACTACCACGTCCACAATTTCGGCATTTTGTTTTGGGACTGCATCTCTAAAAGCATACGATCCAACCTCGCTACTCATTCCAGCGACAAATCCGTTACAATGGCATCCTGTCCTTGTTAGCTAATCATGTAAACTTCTTGTAGAAATCTACAGACCTTCAAGGTGATGGGAATACCGTGAAATGGACTTCTAGTCTTTCCAGCACGTCGTTCTTTGTCGAGCATCTCTGCTCTTGCAAGAAGCAGTTCCCTTGATGGGACACTACTGAGGGCACGAAGCTCAAGTCCAGCACGATTGTGCTTTTTGATCTGTGCCAGGAAGGTGTCGATCAACTCCACACTCGTGATAGCCCCATTTTCAAGGAGAGACTGGATTTCGGTGGCAGGAGCCAACACTGGGTTGAGACCGTCCATCTTTGAAAACTTTGGTATTTGTGAGCTGTTGTACTCGACAGAGGAGGTGAGGTTATTGGCCGAGTTAAGGAAATCAAATCGACCAGAAGGCCTGGTGGCAAAAGCAGACCGTGTCCATAGAGCTTGCAGAAATACAGCAATCTGTCTCATGGCATGAGCAATTGCATCGAGCTGAAAATGATGTTCGGTAGAGAAGAGGGAGTGCTATCGCTTGTGATAAGGGGAAACACGTTATTCCGGCCGACACCCACACATCAAACATCCATGAATATTTCAATACTGCTCAAAAAGTCCTTGTCCAGCCCCATTTGTTTCATTCCGGACTTGTGTCTATGGGAATAACTCAAGTTCTGTACGGTCTCACGCTCAACACAAGCACAAAGGCAGGGGGTTCAAAGGTCCAAAGAGAAGAAGCACAGTTCCATCATCTCCACACACAGGACGATTCTCCGACACCCATGTCCACTTTTAGAATAATTTCCTCGTCTTGATCCAAGCTCTCCCTGCCAAAGGTGCACGGTCCATGACCAACGAACAGAGTAAGTACGGGCCGAGGCTTAGATGAATCCCGACACCACACAAGACTCAATTAACAGAGTAGAGAGTAGACAGTAGAGAGTAGAGAGTAGAGAAGGATGAAGACAGTTTCGATTCGCTATTATGTTCAAACCTTCTTTCCCTCTGTCTCTCAGTACACCGTCAGCCAAGATCCAGGTTGCCGTTTCCCCATTGGGACTACGGCCGATCACTCTCGTCTAACTTTCCTAATGGAGCCTACGGCCAAAAAACGCGACTCTGAATGCTTCTCCGATCCACAAACGATCTCATTCTAGATATCCTTCGACCTTCAACAACTCTCGATCACACTCTTTTTCCCATATCGGCTTGCTCTTCTCGATCACACCCCACCAGGTGAGCTTATCTACTTGAGCGTGAGTAGTGTCGAGTCCCTGTTGACAATGTCGAAGACGAGCCACTTGACAATCTTTCTCCACGCGCTAGCTATCAATAGGGTTGCGAAACAGGAGCGTTCTCCTGAATCAAACCATGGCCAGAGCACTTGGCTAGACAAGTCCTTGGGGTCTCGCAGGCGTGAGACTACTTCAAGCACTCTAGGGCTCATACTGAAGTTGCACTGCTTAAGCCATATCGGATGCTGTATACACACTGGAAACGAAATTCTGTGCAGCAGACTCAACGAGTCCGAGGTCTCTCACTTGCCGCTACTGGTCCAGGTTCGTAAATTCTCCGTCCCCGTACATTGACAGTTTCATACCTCTCTGACCCACATCCAGTAGTGCCATGACAACTGATGCAAGCTTCTGAGCAGACTTGAAGCACAATACCAGAAGACCAAAGTGAGAGCGCTGTGCAGCATTCTCTCACGATCAAGTCCACGCCAGGCCAACGTCTCGCCTATGTCCCCAGCTGTGGGACCGCCATCATACCTCATAACTCTACTTCATGGTTCTTGACTCTATGTTACCAACGATGTGTCTTACTTAAGGGTGTTGGGTTTCGAAGCAGCAAGCCAATGCCTTGCGAAGTAGCCTCAGGGTTTCAGCCCGTCTGTTCGCTTGCGTCACCTTATTTGGGTATGTAAATTTCGTCCTTCTAGTTCACTCCATCTATCCTTACAACCTCCACAAGCAATTGTCTAAGACATCACGCACCAACCTCAGGCCGTTAGTCTGACTCTTCTCGTCCTTCACCCCATCCTAGTATATAAACCTCGGACATCCCACCATTCCTTCTGCACACTTTCCACATCAACAACAAGATCAGTCTCGGGCTAACATAAGCACTCGAACTTTGCAGCCTTCCCAGAGCTACCTCGTTGCTCTACAACACGATTAAGCTTCTGCGTTCTGACCAACTCAACACTACGTTGATCAAGCCAACTAACATCCACTGTCTTACTTATCTTTGAGAGTAAGTTCTTCAGTGTGCGATTTCATGCCAGCCCTGTCAGGCTGTTGTCCGAGATATTCTCCACTCTAATCACTCTTGCTTGTCTGTCAATATTGCTATCTTTCTAACACTTGTCAGGTCTATACATGCTATATTGCACACGGGGAACCACTCTTCAATATTTGAAAGAGCCTGGGGCTCCGAGAATACCCACGAAGTTATTAAGCTGCTTGCAAGACAAGTTTCCCACCTGCCTCCAGGCTGTGGTCGTGCTCAGCTGAGCGTTGGTGTGGGACTTTCCCCATTGGAACATTCTTGGGAGCAAAAACACGATCTTTTCGACATTGTTTTTTGGTTGTCTGCGCACATGTACAACTTGGCACCTGCCTTGCACACTTTCGAGGACCATTGCGGAAATTTCCAACCAATGCATTTGCGCCGTTGAAGCTTGAGAGAGCTCGATACTCCTTCGACCATAAGAGTCAAAATACAGGGCAGCAGTCTTTCTTTTCTTTGCGGTAAGTGAAAATCATTACTTCCAACACCTAACTTGTGAGAGCGTTTTTCGACAGCACTATGTCTGATTTTCTGTGCACTCAGACCAATCCATTGACTTATATTGCATCTTCAGACACGGCGGCCTCAGACAGACGTTACTTACGAGTCTATTCACGCACTTGCGAATTATTAAGCTGCATAATAAATTGCCTTATGATAGAGGAGAAGCTGCAGCACCCGCCAGGATCGAGGGTCAAGCCGCACAGTCTCAGGGCGCCATGCTGTATGTTGCTGCATGAAAGAGGTAAGTAGAATTTCATGGGCCAACACAAATGGACAAGCCAAATTTCATCTTTGTTTCCATATTTTACTAACCTCAGCTCGTAGCGTCAAATTTACCACACCGCCACCATCCTTCACCTGGGACGTTGGACTGGGTCTCGTTAGCAGCGCCCTTAACCAAGTAGGCCTCGCTTGTGAATAGGGGTGATCAGCACCAGCATTTTCAATCACGTGATAAAATTCTCCCTCGGACTCACCTAGGCAAAGCTTCATTGTTGGTTTCGGAGTAACAGTAAGCATTCCTGTATCGAAACTTAGCATAGGCATCTTGAAATGCTTACCTCATGATGAGACAGAGACACAAATCGGTTCGAGTCACCCAGAAGCATAAGTCATAGAACCCTACAGCTGGTCGCAATCTTGCTCTGTTTGTGTTTTAGTGTTTGTCCGCTACCATTGTCGCCCAATCGTAACTTAGCCTTGATTGTGGAACGCATTTCACGCGGGCTTCAGATTCGAGAAGCTCGCCTCTTCTAATCTTGTAGCTGGACAAGCCTTGCTGAGGGCAAGAGGCTCTTGAGCTTTTGTGAGTCTGAAGCACTTTTGAATCTAGGGCCGGATAGATCTTGTTTGTTGAGTTCGGCGCTGAGAAGCTTTCCTGAATTTGGGGCCGGGAATGCCCTTCTGAATTCATGTCAGGACTTCTTTGATCCGAATGATTGAAGTTCTTCTGAATTCATGGCCGGAAAAGCTTACCAAGTGCGGCTGTTATTCGTGTGTCACTAGGGCCGTGGCATAATTGGTCCCAGGACTATGTTCGAGAAGCTCTTCTGAACTTGTGGCCGCGCGAAGGACTTGCTGGTAGACAGGTGGGCCAGCAAGTCTACCGCCGAGCCCTATCATCATTGTCCAAGCTTTTTGAACACTGGAGCCGTGTGAAAGACAGAGACAGAGACAGAGAGAGAGCTGTCCATGGTGCTTTCTGGAAGCTGACTGACTTTGAGGACATATTACCTGGTATATGTACGATTGTGGGGTGATCGCCATCACCCTGAAGTTAAGACGCAAGAATGGCTATCTCCGATGTGATAGAGATCTCCTCTGAGACGGATTCTGACTGCGAGAGTCCACCGCCTTGGCTCAGAGCACCCATTGGTCTTGAAAGAGCGGACACCACCAAGGATGAAGTATTCGGAAAGGCCGTCAAATTCATAGAGCTTTTGGATAGCGCCAAGGACTCTGGCTCAGAGAAGCCTGTTCCCAGACCTCTGCCTCATGCGAGGCTTCCTAGAATCAAACGAACTCCACAGTGTGGCCCCAGAATGATCAAGCGTGATGTCGGAACGCCATGCACATCACGAACAGAGGTCTCTGTGCTTTCCAGATCTTCAGCGCGAATGGATAAAGTCTTAAGGGCCAGCCAACTATCCTTATGGGAAGACCAATCGACAGCCAATTCCACCGCCTTCGTTGTACAACCAAACTTGATCCTAAAAGGAGTGGCTTGCCACAAGGCTCTCGAGTCGATGGCTTTGATATTCTCAAAGCAGGTAGCCAATCTTCAACAAAAGGACGGTGCCGCGGTATGTGCCAATCCAAGAACAGGAAGGAGATCCGATTGGAGTGGTATAGTCATAGGTAAGCTGATGCTGTTGATCTCTTTGCGCGCCCCTTGTGTATGTCTGTTCGTCTCTGTCAGCCGGCCATGCCAGGAGAGGTTTGTTGGATTCATATATAACCTGTTCATATGGACTGCAAGTGCTTGGGCTAAAGCATGGATCTTGTCCTGAACGATATCATATCTTGGCCCGATGAAATTCTGACGTTCCTCTTCAGCTCTCCGCTTCACGCAGCTGAAGGTCGCGGGTGGAAAGGTTTCGAAGCTACCCGGTAGCTCCTAAGCGGCCGGCCGCAGCCTCTGTCTACAGATCCTGCTCAACCGATCCTTTCCCGTCCCCCTCCAAGCTCCATCTTCCACACTCTCCACAACGTTTTTTTCAAGCTTCATCCCAAATTGCTATCTTCTACAACTTCGCATACATACAGGGAGAACATACTCCTACTTGGCCAAGATTGTAGTACACTTGTTTGGGGGCCGCGCGCGTCTTCGCAACTGGTAGGTCTTCCATCCCTTCCCTAGCTACGGCTCTGGCTGCGATATCGATCCTTCATTCCTGTTACCTTGCTACCCATACAGCCTTTGTATACCATAATCTCAAACATATCCCATTTTCTTACTGTTTGTACGGCAAGACCTAGCTCAGCCGACTCTCGAACCTCCTGCTCTCGAGAGCTTTGATCTGGGTTAATTCAAGGATCATTCTTGCGTCGGGGGTCGCGCGCTGGTCTTCTCTTGCGTTCTACTTTGTCATTTGCATCACTGCTCGATATCTGAATAATGCCTTTGGAGCAGACTGCTAATCGATTTCTCTGATAGCGATAAGGCGTGTACCAAACATGGATCCACCTCGACGTCAACCCGCTAGGAGCGCCAGAAATAAGAAGCCAGTTTACGAAGACGATGGTGATCACGGTGATGATGAAGATAGCGGCTATTCGGAATTCGAACGAGACACCGTCGATGAATCTGATGGCGAGAGCGATGCGGAAATGCCGGACGCTGCTCCAGAAGCTGCTGCGATTGACAATGGGCTTGGAAATGCACTTGACAATGATTCAGATGATTCTACACCCCTTGGTAAGTGTCTATCCTTAGAATTGTGCTTTATCCTTAGAGTTAATGTAATCCTAACTTCTACTACAGCCCGATCCGAGTATCAGTTGCCTGATAACCATGTACCAACACGTCGTAATTTCACCAATGTTGGGCCGATGCTTCACCGTTTTGGCCAGTTCGTGGATGGGTCTGATGCTGATGTGCCTTTGCTGGACATGGACCCTGGTGTCGGATCCATATCTTCCAATCTCCCCTCAACCTCGAGGGCACGCATGGCTCCAAAGCGGAAAGCTCAACCGAGGTCCTCCTTTGTAACAAAGTCCAAGAAACCCAGAAGATCTGCACCTCAACACACAGCTAAAGTATCAATCATGGAGCTGTTGAACTTATTGGACTATGAATCGAATGCAGAATCCGACTTGGATTTAGACTTGTCAGCGATGTTCGAAAAATCCGGAAAACGATCTGCTGAGCCAAAAGTGAACTCGAAAGGAAAGCAAGAAGCATCCGTAGCTACTGCGCCGACCGACTCGGAAGAAGAAACAGAAGCGAATGAATTGGCTGAAGATGCGTATGCAGCTGAAGAAGACCCCATCGCACAGTCTAATTTCCGCCATGGTGTCGATGGCTGGAATTCAAATCTACCTCCCCTCAATAAAGTCTCGCAGTTCTTCGAAGACATGGCAGATAAAGCTGTCGATAAAAACATCCAGACTATGTTGAAATTCATATTGGATAAACGCCTCACGTTTGCGACGATGTGCTCAGGCAGCGAAGCACCAATGCTCGGCCTCCTAGAGTTTCAACGTGGTTAGTAAAGCTCCCCCTCGAGTACATGCATGGTCTAACAACAATCTTCTGCAGCCCTTCTCTGGAAGTATCAGTCATTATTTCCTTTCCGTCAAGCATTTGCGGCCGAAATTCATCCGGCAAAGGCTGCATTCATCAATCGTAACGGCACTACGAAGCTCATCTTACGAGACATAGTTGAATTCATCTTAGGCGCTGAAGACCCAGGCGATCTCCTTCTGTAAGTATCTATTGTCTTCTAGTCCTAAATCATACTGATTCTTGCAAGTACCACGTCATACGGCGCGAAGACTGTTCTCAAAGAGAAGGTGCACGTGCTAATTGCAGGTTTTGCTTGCGACGACTTCTCGTCGCTAAACAACTACAAGAAGCTGCTCGAGGACAAGGGAGAATCTGGAGACACCTTTCACGCGATTCTAGCTTATATGGTGCGATACAAGCCCGCAATGGTCATTCTCGAGAATGTTAGTGGTGCTCCGTGGGTCCATGCAAAGTTAGGAAAGGCACAAACGAAATCGAAAAATCCCCGCGTCGGTATCGACGAGCATCTGCAAGATGTCGGTTATTATACACAATTCGAGCGCGTTGATAGCAAACAGTTTTACGTGCCGCATACGCGTGTTCGAGGCTATATGCTAGCCGTTCGCAAGGACCTCTTCGACTCCAAGCAAGAATCCTGGCAGCTATTACAGGACTTCTCGAATTTGTTCACATCCTTTAAGAGAGCCCCAAGCGCCCCTGCAGAGGCATTCATGTTCAGATCAGATGATCCCCATTTGTCTGTCCTGAAGCAACAGGTCGCTGTGACGGAGAGAAAGAAGTCGGAATGGGTAAAAGCAAGCATTCAGCACGACTCATATCGGGCCGTAAATCACTTTGGTACCAACCGACCTGTGACACAATGGCGCTCTGATGGGTCAAGAAAATTGCCGGATTGGTTTAGGTCCTTCCTGGCGATGTCTGAGCGCGTAGCAGATTCAATCGACATCGCACATCTCCGCAATATCCGGAGACTGGTTGATGACAGATATTACAGGTATGCAACTTCATCCCCGTCATCTGATCTTACTAACGTTTTTATAGTCGGATCCTGGAGCTATCCCAGAATGTCTATCGAGTCACTGACATTACGAAGCAATCGACAATCGGATGCTGCATGCCAAACAACCTGTTATTCTCGACCGTTGAAGGTCGTAGGATTACTGGCATCGAAGCTTTGATGTTCCAAGCCACGCCGACTCATCTCGCGGACTATTCTAATATGAGCGAAGCCCTCTTACACGACCTAGCTGGAAACGCGATGACCTCCACCGTTGTCACGGCCTTCACATTAGCGGCACTAATGACATTCTATGCTAGGCTCGGATTGGAAGATGGATATTCAAACATTCTAGAAGAGCCTTCTGTGGATTTCAAGGGCAGGGAATATCTGATTCCTCGCCAAGTCAGCCTAGATGATTGCAAGTCAACATCAGTAGCAAGCGTGACTAGGTTAGCAGCTGCGCTACTCAAATACTGTTACTGCGAAATGCAGAACGAGACGACCACGTTGCCGCTTCAGCAGTGTAAAATCTGTCAACAAACGACATGTACAAAGTGTGGTGTTGAACCACAGCACTCGTACCAAATCTTCAAGAAATCTCAACTCAAGCATCGAGAGATCCCCTCAAACTTGGACAGACATATCTCGGAATTACTTCCAGGGGAACTCGATGTACCTGGCTGGATGTCAATCGATATTGAGGGTCACCTTGCTGCACTGAGCGACGTGCTACCTCCGTCCGCTACGGAATCCGAATGGGAGCGGGCCCTGAAAATTGTCAAAGGTGCATTATCAACGAGAGTCTTCTTACGGGAGGTTCGACGTTCATGGTCCATTGAGGTCCTTTATGATTCACCTGATGCCATTGTCAAAGGCTTTGTTTCCAAGGAAGGTGTTGAATGGCGCTTATATGCAAATGTGCCCAAGGAGCCTTTGGGAAGTCCAGTCGGTAAATTTTTTCGACGATTCCCTGTCGCTCGACTACGTCCAACTGGGGATAACTTCCTTGCAGGACGTTGGCAGCTCTGGATCCCAAAGTCGCGAGACTTTGCCGTCACCCTAACGTCGTCTGGCAAACCCATCGAGTCTTTCCAATGCGAACGCGGTCTGGTCGCTGAACATAATATGCGAACATTTCCGACCATACAGCTCGACATTGATTTCAAGGACAGTGATGACGGATTCTACTTCGAAAGAGATATCTGCGGTGTATATACTGCTGCTCCGACATGTGGTCAAGCCTTCAACAGTTTTCACATCCGCCAATCAGACATTGGAAAGCCAAATCCTTTGGGATTATTCCTCGATGTCCCCTTACGTAGTGGAACACCTAATGATACGCATTTCGTTGTCTCCACTCAATTCCAGAGACTAGATCACGGCGTGTATCGCGATTCATTTGCGCAACTCCTCACCTGGAGACAACCAGAGAAGCGTGTTGTTAAAGATGCCATCGATAAGACACCACTCGAGCTCTATGAGGGACCTGTCGTGGAGAAGGATGTTATTCATGTCCCGGGATTCTGGGCCTCAGCCGTAACATTATTATGCGAACTAAGACCTGCGACCAAAATTAAGCAACTTCAGATTGCCGAGCAACTGGAAACTGCAGCAGTGTTCGATTGCGACAACAATTACTCTTTTTTGGAGCTCTCCGCACAGCTACCACTCAAAGTGCCTGATGCATTCCTCAGGGGTAAGTGGGAGAAAGTCACTCGCATCATCCAAGCCGATTTCTGGCGTGAGATGGGATGGCTTTTCACCAAATCAAGTGTATTAGTCGGCCATACCGAGTCGACTAGTAAGTGGCATGCACTGCCGAACGATATGCAGCATTGCTCAAATTGTGCTCCGAGTCCACCAAATCTGCACTGGGTCTATAAGCCTGGCAGAAATGCAGCAAGTAATTTGGTTGCGAAGGAGGATCCAAAGAAAGCTGCAGAGTACGAGGATTCTATCAGACATCGTCCTGAATGTTTCACTGCCTTTTTCAGAATGCAAGATAACTCGGTGGGCACCTCGCTCGAGTTCCGTCTGGTAGGAAACCCCATGACCCTCGCCCACCGAGCAAGAGCCTTCCTTGCAGCGACGGGACCTTCTTCTGGAATTTCGCTCTCATGGCGACTCATCACGGATGACGACTCTAATCGCAAGCCGAACGTCTCTATCTATGACATGCCACGGACCGATAACATGGCAACGGCCGCTCAGCCATTCGATAGAGCAGGCATTGCGCTGCAACGAGAGCAGAGACGCGCTTTGGAATGGATGATATTACAAGAGAAAAAGCCGCGTCCTTTTAAGCAGGAGCAAATCGTTGAGGGCGTGGTCCGCGATATAGGCTATCGTCTTGAAGGACGCGCGACTTGTGAGAAGACGGTCGCGGGCGGCGTCCTTGCACAAGGTGTTGGATTCGGCAAGACCGTTGTGACTCTGGGCCTGATCGCTTCGAACTCCGGTTTGTATCAAGAACAAAGTGCGAGCAGAATGACCCAGGAGCCCTCGAAACGTATTCCCACAAAAGCAACCTTGATCTTAATGCCGCCCCATTTGCTTGGCCAGTGGGAAAGCGAGATTGAGAAGTTCATGGGTAGCGCCCCAATTGTCTTGGCCGTCAAGAATCTCGTTACCCTGAAGAAGTACACCATCCAAGATTTCATTCACGCGGATATTATAGTGGTTGCGTGGAGCATTTTCGAATCTGAGACGTACTTCGGATATCTCGCGCAGTTCGCAGGCATGATTCCTCCGGCGACGATGAAGAACAGTCGCCTCACACGAATCTGGTACGAAAGCGCGCTAAATCGCGTGGCAGAGAATTTAGACCAACTGAGACAGGATCCGCAGGGATTCGAGGATTACCTCGAAGGGAAATTCTACGAGAGTAAAGCAGCAGCCATGTCTGCAGAGGTTCCGGTTCCCTCAAGGCACGTTACTGGTGCAGCCTACAAAAACTCAGATGCCCGGTTGGCAGAGGCTCAGGTCCACGAAAATCATGACAGTGAGCATGCACACCTCGAGTCTGATGAGGAAGAGGTTGAAACTTTGTCGGATGATGGCACTGCACCAAACACAGGTGGCGCTCCCAAAGAGGAGACCAAGAAGACACCAAAGCTTTACGATCCTAGTTGGAAGTGGAAATTTCCAGGAATTGCGCAAACCAAGGGAAAAAAGACTCGAGCTAAGGGAACAAAATCTCGAGATGATCCCAATAAGCAGTATCTTCTCTTTAAATTTCCCTTATTCGAGATGTTCACCTTTAACCGCTTAGTGATTGATGAATTTACTTACATCAAGAGTCACTTGTTGACAGTTTTGGAACTACTCGAAGCCAACCGGACTTGGATACTTTCGGCAACGCCACGCCTGGCAAGCTTTGATTACGTCAAAGCCATGGCCACTCTTCTTCACATCAACCTTGGATCTGATGATTATTCGAATATGGTTGCAGAACTTTATAGTGACAAGTTCTCCAAACTCACAAGTAAGTAGCCGAGGATGTGATGAGCCAACGTTACTAAGTTCTCGACAGGCTCTGAGCAGATGGTAGCCCTGGCCGATGTCTCGTCGGCAGCACTGCGTGAACACTATCACGAACAAGCCAAGCGCTTCCTTTTCCACTTTGCCAGATCGGTGAGTTGCTTCTGGCTGTTGTGGTAACGTGAATAATGCTTACATGTTCTAGGATGCGGCTCGGTGTGAACAATTCCCCATGTATGAATTCACAATACTCATTTCGCAATCTGCCGCGGAGATGGCCATGTATAGTGAGCTACAGCAGAACGTGGCTGCGAGTAACTTCGTGGGTAAACCTACCTCCACCAATGGTGGAAATCGGGAACAGATGGTCAGAGACTTGGGCTTCTGCCTCGATGGCCGAGAATTGCTCTTTATGCGCGCTTCTTCACAATTTTCCCCCGACCCGGAGAACGGTGCGTCTATCGACCGTAGTATGAGTGCTAATCAGATGAGTGATTATGTTGCCAACGTGCGGCATGCCGAGCTCCGCGATATGCTACGCACATTTACGACAGAAGCTAAGAAGGCGTTGTGGCTGGCGGATCACGTCACGAACAACGCGGAGCTTGACTTGTTTCGAGAGTTCGTCGAACGTATCAGCAAGAACCACTTTGGCGACGCGGAGGCTACCAAGTATCTTCGGAAGGCACTTAAGAATGCTTCAAAGGAGTTCCAAGCAAATGAAGAAGTCTGGACAGAGTTTTACAAGGATCCCAGAGCCGACCAAAATGATCCAGTCCAAGAAGCACTTCCTGTGAAGCCGGATGGACTTATCGTCACCGCCAGTAGCAGAGAGATCGTTCTTGTTGATGCTGATCTTCGGACCAGCACGAGCGCTCTTAACAAAATGTCACAAGAGGTCCTGGCACGGACGCGAGGATTCCGATTCTTCCAGAGCGTCCGCAATATCAAGGACGATGGTCCCTACAGCTGTGTCGGTTGCGCAGGGCTTGTCGACGACCGAGCCAACATCTTTGTGCTTACCACATGTGGGCATACCCTATGTGCCACATGCGTCACTAGGCAAGATTCTTCCGATAAATGTCCAGCGAGCGACTGTGGAGCCCTTAATATGCATCACCAGAGATTGAACGGTGCTTCCCTGGCTGGCAATTCAACTGCGGATGATACTTCTTGCTTCGGTACAAAGCTAGATACCGTGGTGGATCTTATCAACAGCTTTGGCAAGGCTGAGAAGGTCTTGGTCTTCGTCCAATTTGAAAAGACAGAGTCGAGACTTAAAAAGGCTCTAGCGGCGGCTAACATCGGATTCTGCGACTTGGACGATTGTAGAAACGCGTCTCTGGTCCTTGAAGAATTCAAGGAGAATGCAAAGACTCAAGTCATGATCTTGAAAGTTGACGATGCCGGAGCAGCTGGAAGGTACGAGTCTCTGTTGCTTTTGATCTTATTTGAAACGTGTGCTGACTATTTCCTAGCAACTTAGTAAATGCTCGGCACGTCTTATTCCTACAGCCGTTTTACACGACTGGATCTGACGCTAGGGCTGTCTACGTAGCAGCGAGAACCCAAGCAATTGGGCGTTCTCGAAGACATGGTCAAACAAGACCAGTCTTCGTTTACAACCTTCTCACTGCTGGCACAATTGATGTCGACTACGTCGAGGCTCGTGAGGGCAAGATTGTGGAGAAAGTCGAAACCATCGACGATCTTCCTGCAGCCGAAGCCGAAGCACTTCGTGCACATCCTGCTTTCGATAGACTACCTACTTTGACATACGCTCGGCTGACGGATCGCACTCCTGCTACCCCTCACGGTGCCTTTTGCAGCACTGGTGTGGGACTTGTTTCTTTCGACGATACTGAAGACTAGCATCTTCTTTGCTTTCGATAAGACTCGGTAGTGAGCTTATCTAACACAAATCAAGGGGGCTTGGGTGCCACATCCAAAGGCGTTTACCGTAGACAGATCGTGGTTTCTGGGGTTATGGTCACCTGAATGTTTGTTGATACCAATATTGTAAATATTAGATGTATGATCGAGGTAGAATAATTGTACTTGATACCTGTCCGCCGTGTGATTGGTGACGTGTCTGAACATGCTGTCTTCGAAGATTGTCCTCGCATAGTGGGATTGCCTACGGCTCGGGACACTCTACTCGGTTGCAGATATGATGTTTTCTGCTTACTGGCGCTAAGGGCATGGACTTCTCGCGCATCGATGAAATTGGCTCGATTTTCGTGACCCAACTTCCTTGAGATTATTGTTCTCAATGATAGTACTTAACTGGCTTTGATTCTCTGTATGGACGTCATTATTTAAGAGGGATTCTTGACCGTGCGCTTGCTCGCCTGAGCCTCCCAGATTTTGTTCATAGCATCAAGTCCCGCTTCGCCATCCAAAACGGCTCCAGGTTCCTGACTCAAATTTCTTGGGATTAATTTCTTGATTCATAATAACCATACTAATAAAGAGCATAGCCGTCTCCGAATCTCGAATCTGGGCGTGCTTATTTTACTACAAATTTTCGAAGTTGGGACTGCCAAAGCCCGCTTAATTCCCAAGCACATTCCCTACCTCACGCAGCGCCATCCGAAACGGCTCCATGTTCCCGGCTTAAATACTTTGGGCTTATTTTTGGTTTTCATAGATCATAAGCTACCAAATCCTTTCACCGGCTCCGATTCCCAAATTTCGTCGAGGTTGTTGGTATAAAAATTCCTGAAGCGGTGTTTGCTATGCTCATTCAAATGGCTCTCGCTAAATTTTAGGGGCTGTGAACCTACATCAATCGAGGATTTCAGGCCAAAACGGCTTGACATTCCGGGGTCAAATATCTTCAGGTTATTTTTGCTCTTGGTAATATCGTGATCAGAGAAATAGTTCACCGGCTCCGATTTCTAGGTTGTTATGTGGTTGTTGCTGTGGAATTTTTGGGAGGTCAAGTGAAATGTTCTTGGAAGCGAGCAAAAGTGCGCATACAGCGCAGATTGCGCGTATAGCGCATGTAGCGCAAATATCTGATTGTTGAGCAGTAACAGAGAAAGACACAGTTTCTTGAGAACATTGAGTAAATATCGACGACAAATTTCCTGGTAGTCAACTACCACAATTACCAAAGATAGTAGTCCAAAATGCACGTAGTCAACAAGCAACTCCAGTCTATCTTTTGGGGAGGAACAAAGTCAGATTTGGTTCGAGGATGAGAGCCTGCCTGTTCTCAGAATATGTTCATCTGGAGTTACAACTCACCTTACTCCGCTCATACTCCGAACGCGAGATTCGGGCCTTGAGGACGGAGAGAAGGCTCTTCTTGCCGAGTAGCTGCATCACAGCTTGATATTTTCGACAGGCTTGATTCAGTAGGAGGACTTCTCTATGCTAAACTCGTTACAGTAAATCTTGCAGCATTTGGACACGAGCCCGAATTCACGGAACATGAGGAAAGCTCCGTGCAGCTTTAAGGAGATGGGAGCATCTAGTATTGCAAGCACGAGACCACAGGCTGAAGACATTCAGATATGTTCCATGTTCCATTGATTTGGCTTCCACCCGTTTATACGAGCGTGCATACTACTGCATGCTTCGGAGTATTGTAGACTAGCGAAGCCATTACCTCATTCATTTCAAGTTTTTGCTTCTTAGCCAGAGACACCAGACTTATCTCTCTCCTCGAATGCTTGGAAATGCAACCAGATACAGTAGGCACGCTTGTCCCGCCCTTGCTACCAATATATTGTACAGACCTCCAATTTCTCTTCCATGTTGTCCCATCCGGAATCCCTTCTCTCAAGTATGTTCTTGACTCTCCAAAGCCCTTCCGACGATGGTTATTGGGCGATACCGTGGTAGGGGTCAAGTACTTGTGTCTGCAGTACACATTTCTCTAGCTTTCAATCTACGGACTACTGATAATGGCAGCCACTGTGAAGTCCCATTCATCAATAAACTCGGCTTCTTCGAATTTCCATCTGCAGGTCCGTACATGTTCGGTGTTCTCAACCAATAAAATTGGCGGCAAGTTGTTTCGAAGCAGGAGAGGTTGGAGGAGACGATAGATTGCTGGGACGGCAGAGCTTCCCAAGGACATGGAGATGCTCCTGTGAACAGATGCCAAGAGATATCGTTAGCAGACCACACGCATCAATCCTACCTTGCTGTTGATACCATAGATTTCTGCTGTGGTATGTCGCGCCCAATTATCTCGACATTCTGAACGGCGATCCAGCTCCAAGTCCTCAGCTGTCCGCCTAGAAGGTCCGACTTCTCAGCAGATCTCAAGGTCGAGACCGTCCTCGTCATCATGGAGGGTATCATCGTCTTGTACTCTTTGCTGCAACGTCGATGTGTTGAAAGCAGACTCGAGTATTTCTACGTCGAGATAGGCAGCTACACTATCGCAACCCCGGTCAGCACTAGCCTAACCCCTGGATCCACCCCGATTTTCTTGGTCGGAGTACCCTGAATCTGAACTCCTACAGGCTAACGTAAGGTCTCCATAAGGGCGTCGGAGAGCCGTTCTTGCCGACAAGGCTGCGCGAGGAATTTCGTTGATTAGGAAGCAGTATCACTTTTTTGTAGTCAACCTTCGTCATGACCAGGACGGCTTTCATCTCTGCCATATCCGATTACTATCTGTCCTCAAACAGTATCATCATGGACCCCTGACTGAGCCATCTGTCTAGCTTATCTCGCAATCGCTCTTCAAAGTCCACATAGCTCGAACCACCAACCCGACAGCATCAAGAGTGGCGTGTCACGTGTGTGGAAGCAACTTTAAGGATCATGGCGCAGGAGAGTGGGAGTGCAACTCCTGAGGCGGGAGAGCAATCGTCACTGCTGGGGGAGCAAAGGAATATCAAAGTTGATGATGCTAGCTCCGAGACCTTGACGGGGTCGCAAGGCGCGGATGAGGAAGAGTTAGTGGACCCGGATAGGGCGAATCAGCAAGTTGGTCGAGGGAGAGGAATGTTGATTGTATTGAGTCTATGGGGATTGATTTTCTTACAAGGTAAGCTTTCACTGGAGGCTATTCTTGGCTTTTAGAGATGAAGTCGGCATGGATTGGCGTTGACAGTCAATAGCTGCCAACATGTCCGGCATTACCACCACACAATCAAAAATTGCCGAAGATCTGGACGCATTTGCTGCTGCGAGTTGGTTCACTTCCGCTTACCTAGTACGTTTAGCTCCTTCGATATAAAAACTGTTACTGATGATGATTGTAGATAGCTGCGTCCAGCATATCTCCACTATCTGCTCGTCTGGCCCAAGTATTTTCTCCAAGAGTATGCGTTCTTGTATCATCTGTATTCTTTGCTCTCGGAGGTCTCATAGCATCACAAGCACAAGATTTGACAGGTTTCCTTGCTGGAAGAGCTGTTCAAGGTCTTGGTGGGGCTGGTATCATGACCATCTCTTTTATTTTGGTGCTTGAGCTTGCTGGCAAGAAGCGGAGAGGTCTGTACATTGGACTGGTCAACACAGGATTTACGATTGGTGTCTCTTTTGGAGCTGTCGTAGCCGGTGCTTTACTGCCTGTTACTGGATGGGTAAGTATGGAAATAACTATTCTAGACGAGGCTAACTTCTTTGCAGAGATTCCTGTTTTGGATTCAATGTCCACTTGCACTGGCTTTTGGCACTGGAATATTCTTCAGCATTCCAAAACACTTCACATCTGGGCAGAAAGATGATGGAGCCTCGATCATGCGTAAGCTTGCTAGGATTGACTACCTTGGAGCGCTCATGCTTGTAAGTACGGTTGTGCCAGAACTCCTGCGATACTAAAATCTCCAGATTGCCACAATTTCACTCTTCCTGTTCGGACTATCATCCCAGCACGTCCTTTGGATACCAATTGTCGTCTCTTTCGTCCTGCTGATATTCTTCGTCTGCATCGAGCTTTACATAGCTTCTGACCCCATCATCCCAATCTCCGTCCTGAAATCAAGAGGAGCTCTTTTGTCATGCGTGGCCCAGTTAGGGATTATGGCAGCTAGATGGTCAGTCCTATTCTACACACCAGCCTATGCCATCGCCATTCGAGGCTGGTCACCTGCTTCGGCTGGATCAATTCTTCTACCCACCAATTTCGGCTTCGCAATCGGTGGCATTCTGGCAGGAGGACTACATATCAAACGTAGTGGTAGCTTCTGGCTGTAAGTCTCTCCTCCTCACCTCACCCCAACAGAAATTGATTTTCCGCAGACCAAGCATAGTCTCATACTCCCTCTTCGCATGCGCACTTGCTCTAATCTCCCAAATTTCCAACCAGGACACGCCCACACTCCTCTATTTCCTCGCCGTCTTCGTCAACGGCCTATGCATTGGTTCGGCCCTGAACTACACCCTAGCGCACCTTCTCCATTTGACTCCACCATCCACGCACTTCATCTCCACATCTCTACTCACCACATTCCGAGGCTTCGCAGGTTCATTCGGCTCGGCTATCGGTGGAGGACTCTTCGTCAGAGTGCTGAAAGCGAAACTGGAACAAGGGTTCGAGGAGCATGGTGATTTGGAAGGCAACGAGGATTTGATTAGGAGGCTTCTTGGCAGTCCAGCTCTGGTGAAGGAACTAGTGGGTTTTGAGAAGCAGATTGCAATTGATAGCTACGTTGGGGGGCTCAAGGCCCTTTTCGTTGCTGGAGTGGGGCTGGCTGTCCTGATGGTGGTTGTGCAGGCTTTTACTGGGTGGAAGGAACCGGTTGAGGTTAAGGGAGAGAATGAGGCGAATGGGAATGAGGTTGAGAATGGGTTGCTTGGGGTAGAGGATGAGGAATGGGAAGAGGGAATGGAGCAGGGTGTTTAGTTTCTTGGATTCGGTATTGGATATTGGAAGTTGGATTGGTACATATGGGTGGATGGCTGCTTCTGAGATTAGATTTTGGAGCAAGTGGTACTTAGACTTAGATGAGGATGTATGATGATTGTGTGATGAATTCTCTGTGTCTCGAAGGCCCTGTTCTGATCGAATATCGTGTTCTCTGCAATGGCTAAAGTGAGATCCGATGTCCTATTCTAGGACCGGCATTCGTGATCTGAGCATGCTATCCTACCAGGCAAGTCAAAAGATGACTCCACTTCAAGTCTACACAACACTTAGAAGATGGAGACATTCCTAGACTTTGATGTCCAAGTTCCATAGGGGAAGATGGGGCGACCGCAAAACCCTAACAATAGCTCAAGAATCAGGAGGAAGGTCACGCCACCTCCTTTTCTCGTGGTCTTAGAGGTTCTCTTCTCGCAAAACAAGTATTTCGTAATACAATATCTCAGATATACTACTGCTGAGGAGGTAATTTAAGGCAGCCAAGTGGTGTCTCTTCTCCTCTATCATACTTCCTTGATCTTGTCCATGTTCCATGTTATGTTTGTGTGTTGTTTCTTTGCGACTCAAGAAGCACTTCGAAGCAAAGATAACGTTTCATTGAGTGAACGTCGTTCACGGTGTACGCATTGCTCCGTCCATTAACTCGAATTGTCTTACGGTCATTGCTCTCTGTCGATAGTGAGATCTGCAGGCAACGGTCGAGAGCTTGTTACTGAGGAGACTTTGAGTCGAGGAGTTGACGCACTGCAAGCTTCCATCTTCCACCTTATGCCGTCAGAGGCTGTACTTGATTTTGATGCGTCAGTGAGAGCATATGATCCAAGAGTTTCAGCGTCTTGCCTTGATGACCTCGAATCTCCATCTGGAAGATCCCAGTCCAGCTTGACTACCATAGCTGTACACTGGCTCTGGAACAAGTCTGTAGAGCAAGAAGTTCAAGGGCACCGAGATCTGCAGGAAAGCTGTCATAAAATTCTCCTGCAAGATCCCATCGTCAAACTTGATTATCCACAGCTGTACATCAGCTCTAGTCTAAGACGGGTAGACGTACAAAGTGAGTGTCCGGGACACTTAGCTTGGAAGCAGTCATCAGAGTGACCACTGACCACTTCCCTCATGCAAGATTCCAATCTCTTACTCGTACTTGTGAGTGGTCACGTCGAATATACGGGAGCATGTAGCTGAGCTTGCTTGGGTACCGAAGTTTCAACCTCAAGTCCTCTGCAAGTTCCCATTGTCAACCCTGTGCTGTCAAGGCTTGTGCTCGCAAGTATACCACTCGGTGGATGTCAAAGATCTGCAAGATCTATTAGCAAGATTATTGTCAGGGGTTTCAGTAATGATGAAACCTTGAACTCAAAATTGATAGGGTAACCGCCGCTGTGGTGTCCCGTTCGTTCTTTCGTTCTTCGTTGATGCTGTCAAAAATTGCGCCTGCCTTGGTGACGTTCCATGAAAGTCCCGAAGCGACGAACAAGATTGTTCATCGAGTTTCCGGTAGCGATGGTCATTCGACTTCTGAACTAGATAGTCATCCATAATCAGCATCTGTGGTGTCCCGTTTGCTCTTCTGATGCTGTCAAAGGTTGCGTTTCAATGGTGACATGGCGAAGATATCCAAGATCAATCGACGAGATTATTCTCCGCGGCCTTGTAACAATGTCTTCTTGGTTTCTCGCTCTTGAATTAGCCTCCGTGATATTCCGTTTGTTCCTTGCCGATGCTGTCAAAGGTTGTACTTTACTTTCATGCACTAGTGACGGCATGTCCTAGATGCTGGGCGAGGACGTTGTGTTTGAAGTGCTCGTCCGAAGTTGCACGCAGATGCAAGCATTCGAAGACGTACCAAGATCTACAGAAACTTGGTGCTGGAAGCCATGCCTGAGCATGATCGGACCTTTCTAAGATGGATCCTATGCTTGAACCCGTACTTGGAGACGACGAACGTCAGAAGATCGAGAATATGCAGCGCGCCTTGGCCTCGTCACGGCATCACAGCGTTGTCGAGGCTTCTTCTGCAGACTTCCATGCTTCACACCGTACCTGTGAAAGACTATAGCTTGGCATAATTAAGGTTCGGAGACTGAGGAAATGCAGAGTAACTTGATCTCTGAGCAAACGCTCAACGGCGTCGAATCTTCTGCTGCATACTGCCATGATCCAAGTCATACTTGTTACATGTTGTACTTCAGGACGACAGACATCAAAGGAGGCTCAGATGCAGAGCAATCTATTCTCGGCGAACTCAACCGGGGTCTTTGAGTTCCATCCTGCAAGGTGCCATGCCTCATTCTCCCATGAAGCTGCTGTGCCCTGCCACGTAGGCATGTGAGAGACATACACGTAGTACCTTTTGAGGCTGAAATCATTCTCGTGCTATTTCAAAATGCTGTCCTTGACTCATGTCCTGCAAGATTCTGCTTGGTCTCACAACGTCGTCGGTGCCTTGCTTTGGTCGTTGATCTTGCAGATGTGCATATCCGTTCGTAACAACGTTGAGGTTCTTCAATCCATGTTGCTAACCCTTGAGCATCGTCACTTGACAGGTTTTGTGTTCATTGTGATGTTTCTTCCGAGATGAGTGATGGGATGAACAAAAGGTTTCGAAACCAAAATGTGGAGAGACAAGGGGGTAGGTATTCAGCCACCCGCCGGTACCTGACTTGGATCATCAGCAACTATGCCCAAGACAGTCAAGCGTGTTTATGTTTATTCTTGGCATGTTTCAGTTGAAGTGAGTGGGTGACACCTGCTTGAACTTCTTTCCCCTCGATTTCTGCCAGAATCGGCATGAAGCTCTCTCCATCTGCGCGATCATGCGTTCATCCCGAGCACGAATGAGGTAAGAGAGTCGCCGGCTCGCCAAATGAAGAAATCTCCTTGATGCAGCTTGGGCCAAGGAAAGATCAGTCGAACATGCTTGAATTTTTAAGATGAAGATCGGCTGAAGGCAATCGTCCCCGGGCCATGGGCCATGGGCCATGGCAGTGACGATGGATGAACAAAGTGCCGTTCCGCACTTCCTCGAATGGGCGAGCGAGTGAACGTTCTCGCCGAACTCAAGGTGAGACCGAACCGACATCATTCCAATCTGCAAGTTGGCGATACCTTCAGCCAAACTTCACCACCCATTCAATCTCTACTTATGACTCCTTAAAGGTCGACATTCCTCCTTTTCCGATCTCTCATTACTCACCCGTCACTCGTTCAACCTCACCATCCTTCTCCTACAAGTATTTACGCCTCCGCTACTCTCTTTCGACCATCAGTAATACAACATGGTTGCGATCAAGCATATTGCGGCCAAGCTGGCTGCCGGCGCTGCCCTCTTTCCTCGCCAGAACACACCATGCAGCTTCGTTATGAATGCGGTGGGTGATCCCAACGGTATGGTCGTCGAAGATACCATCGGCGAGAATCGAATCGGTGGAGGATATCCTCAAGGCAACTACTATATGGAAGGCCACGCTCTCTACGATGCTCTCAACCACCCATGTGTTATCGAACCTGGCTCTTATCAATTTCTCTGTACGCAGGGCGGAGGAGGCTTGGCAAACTTCTCCCTGGCTGCTGATGGCAACTTGATGCACGATTCCTGCGAGAACTTCTTGGCTTGTCCTGCTACGGGTCCGGGTGAGGATGGGAGCTGGAACATCTTCAGTGATGCTCTGCAGAACACTACTGGCTGCGAGACAGTCACCTTGAGGACCGGAGGATTCAACTGCACCGCACTAGGACGTCCTGACCCCACCACATCTGCCACCGCGAGTGCTACTGGTACTGCTACTGGTACAGCTACTGGTACAGCCACAACTCTTCCTACGGTCACTCCTCTCGCTCCAGCTGCTGCTTGCCCCACAGACCTCTCTCAAGGAACCTTCCAATTCCCACACCTCATCGTTCCAACTTCCTCTCAAGATGGAGACCATGCATTCGGAAACTCACTCAAAGCATACATCTCACCAATCAATACCACCCTCTACAATTTCGACATCCCTGCCACGTACAACGGCACATGTGCCCTCGTCTTCCTCTTCCCATACCAGACCGATCTCGATCCATCTGCTGGTGGCTACACGTTCTCCGGCACTGAAGAAGAGGTTGGAGAGCACGGAGGTATCGACTTTGCCCTTCTGTCGGGCATTGCCTCCGCTGCTACGACGTTCAACAGCACTCCAGCTGTAGCTACGGATTATGGCAAGACGCAGATCATTCCCGGCAACAACTACACTGTGGCTACATATCCATGCCAGGCGGGAACCACAATCAGCTATTCGGCGACAAGCGTGGGCAATGTGGAGTTAGATTATTTCCAGGACAGTGCTCCTATGCCGATTGGACTTTATGTTGTGCCTTGTGCGTAACCTCGTCCTCGACTACAAGAGCAAGGAAGGAGAGAAGATGAAAGAAGTGAGAGAGCGAATTGTAATGATAATGACTGGCTGGGTGGTAACTTGATACCCTTCGTTTTCTTTTGAAAGGTCCTGCTGGCATCAAGTTCCATGCTTAGAGAAGTGGAAGGAGCTGGCGGCTAAAAGTTCATGGTCTCGAAATGGGACCGCTAATAGTGCTTGCGCTGCTTTGATGTACGATTAGAGAATCAAGCCAGGCTTATAATTATTGCTGCTCCATACTTGTGACTTTGGTGTGCATGTGACATGGAGTTTTGGGTAGCTGATGCTCCTTTGCACCGGTCCTTTGAAGGTTCATACTATTCCAACCTTTGGTAGATTGAGACCAAGTGGAAATTCATAATGCCCCAAGAACTTCAGGGCACTCTCCTTTTACTCTTCACTTCTGACACCAATCAAGTGTAGGTTCATCACCACGAACACATATCTCATTTCCTTCAAGGGAAAATTCAAAGCAACGATATTTTCAATTCATAACCTATCCAAATCTTCCTCCCAAACCACCAAATCAAATCAAATCAACCAAAATCCAAATCCAAATCCAAACCCCATCTCAACCCCCAATAACCACAAACTCCCCCACCGTCGCCCCCTCCCCATCCTCCTCCCAACACCCCTCAACAACCAACCTCACATACCCCCCACTCCACGCCCCGCCCTCGACCGCAACCGTCGTGCTGTTCCCAACCACGGGCTGCACCTCCTGCGCACTAGCCTCCGCCTCCGCCGCCACGAACGGTAAACTGGGCGCGATACCGCCGACTTGGATGATGATTTCTTCGCCTGTCAAATTCTCACCGTTTACTGTGGTTGAGTTCCCCAGGTACACGGTCGCGGACCGGGGAGGGCGGGCGCCCCAGTCGAAATAGAGGCCCGAGACGAGGGATGGGGTGATAGAGGTTGTATTCACGAGGAGGGAGGCGGAGGCGTTGGACGCGGGTTGCCAGCGGGTGGCTGTCGCGCCGTCGATGGCTGCTGTGGGGAACTGGCCGGCGGCGTAGGCGTCGGGGGAGGTGACGGGCTGGCATTGTAGGAGGTTGTTTGCGTGGGTTAGGGTCTGCCAGTAGAGGCGGTTGGGGATGGTGAGGGTTTGGTTTGTGGACAGGGTGTAGTTTGTGTTTTGAGAGGAGGGCGAGTTGGGCGTTCCGACTGTGAGGGGGAGGGTGGTGTTTTGGTAGAGGTCGGTGAGGGACGTTGATGAGATTCGAGTTAAGTTTGTGTGTGTGCTGTTCATTGTTGCTTGGAGAGCTGCGCCCGCGTAGTGGAAGGTGCGGATTTTGATGTATGGGATCTGAGGAGGGAGGGATGGGTTGATGTAGAGCATTGGTTGGTCGGTTCTGATTCCTAGGAAGCCGAAGGGGACGACTTGGTTTGCGCCTCCGTGGCCTGTTAGGAAGGGGTAGGCGGGGTTGGTGTTCCCGTTTAATGTTACGTCGTCAATGGCTTGCTCTGAGAATTGGAAGAAGGGGGCTCGGAGGTAGGGCAGGAAGCCGTTAAGGGTATAAGTGTAGGCTGAGCAACCGCTTGGTGAAAGAGCATTAGCATCGACAGCGAAGACGGAGTAGGTCATGGCTGGGCCGTTGGGAGATTGTTTGTTTGCGTACTGCATAAAAGGTTAGTTTGCAATAGCTCAAAGGAGGTGGGAAGATATACATAGTCCAAGTCGAGCAGCTTGTCATCTGCCGTATAGTCCTCGCCGTAATCAAGCGGGTAGGTGAGAAGAACTACATCGGCTTGCTTGACTGCAACACTATTGTTCATTGTCTGATACTCCAAGGTGATATTGGACGGAGCTGTAGGAAATTCGATTCCTTGCCATTGAGTTTCCCATGTTGAGTTGACTTCAAGCCCTTGCTGTACTCTCAATGCATTTGCAACCCTCAACAACTCAGCTGCTGAAGCAATTGTAAAAGCACCGTTGTCGACATTATTCGCATACTCGTCTGGATCTGTCATATTATGAAGCCAATATGACTTCGTTGTCTCATTATATTGCAATAAATGGCCAGTCATGATAGCCGCACTTTCGATGACTTGCCTTGGACCAGCATTGAACCATGTTTCGTTGTTCGTGACGTTATATTGCTGTAAGAGATTGAAAGCAATATCGTAATTTAGATGGTATTCATAATCCACGCATGGTCCTGTGCCAGTACAATTACCGTAGCGACCTGCTGTCCAGGAATAGAGAGCAGAATTGTTGGGGTAGTTGTTGAAAGCTGCATTTGCTAAAGCTTGCGGATGTTGCTTGATTCGGAAATTGGAGATTTGCTTGCTGTAAGATGGGAAGGCGAGATTCAGACCAGGAGCCATCCAATAATCTGCGTCCCAAAACACAAGACCAGCATAGGAATCAGAGACTAGTCCGCCAACAGAGACACTGTTGTCGTTTAGCCCAGATCCATCTGGTTGGATACTTTGAAGGAGGTAGTAGGTGTTGGCTACCGAAGCGATTTGGAGAATTTCGATATCCTGACTATCTGGAAGGCGTCCAGTTGCTGGATCAGTAAAGTTGTCGACCTTGTCCGAAGTCATGATTTCCGCCCATGCAGCTACATGTTCAGACAGGAGTGCATCCCAACCGTCTTCTTGAGCAGTTGATTGTGCCTGTCTAGCTACTTCTTCAACATCTGCAAATTTGTCGTTGGATGCGACTCCAACGAATTTGAAGAATGTCGCAGTCTCTCCAGCTTTTAAGCTGATGTTGTAAGTCTGTCCAATCGTGGTAGAGTTATCACCAACGAATGGCCCAGTTGCTTCAGCTCGAGAACTTGAATTCGTGTACGCATTCGAGAAATTTGCGCCCGACACAACATAGCCAGTAATATTCGCAAGTCCATTAGGATGCACTGAAGAATATATCGTACTCCCATTAGTGTCGATTCCCTTAGTATCGAGATATGATCGCGCTGCGCTCGAGCCGTCTAGCAAGTCTGTAACAGTGCCAGAAATAGAGGCCGAAGGTGTGATGCTTGCTTTCACAGCAATAACATTTGGTCGGGCTCTGCTGAAAAGAGCTGAATATGAGACATTGAATGCGGCAGAGCTGGATTCTGGACTCCATGTGTATGACCACTCTCCTACGCCTGTCTGGAACGATATCTTTGAGGCAAAGTTCGAGATTGTCGTGTTGGAGACTGTAGCATCGAGGTAGTTGTCACCGAAGGCAAAGATAATTGCGGTAGGGTGTGGAATTCCGCTAATGAAACTCTCCCAGCCGTATTGATTCAACCATGGGTAGTTCGTACCTGTTCCGTTGGGTTGGACATCGTAGAACCCTGAGATGGTGGAGAAGGATATTCTAGTATCGAAAAGAGGCCATCCATTGCTTGGCTGAATGCCATTGGGATCGGTTTGATTGACATCGGTTTCGAAGAATGGTCCTGCTGCTGCAAGTGATGCTCCAACATAGCTTGTCCAGGTCAGCTTGGGACACTTGAGACCGAACAAGTCAATTGAGTGCTCTACTCACCCATTTGCAAGTGACATTCGAGATTGAAATTGTCCTGGAATGAACTTTGTTGCCGTCAAAGACCAATCGCTCTGATTCCACGAATAGATACCACTCGTAGTGACAGAGAAATCAGTCGCAGCTTGGACTCCCAAGTCTAGAAGTAGCAGCGCAAATATTCTTGCCCAAGATGTAGCCATTGTGCATGTTTTACTGACAACAGACGAATCGCTCAAAGTTCATGATAATAAAGAAATTCCCATTGCAGACTTCGGGTTTGTATACGACTTCGCACTCAAAGTTTCTTTAGAATTAGAATTCACCGTCGGGAGCTACCCCGCCATTAATAAAATCTTCTTCAGCTTCCGCACCCATGACGACGTGGGGCTTTTATTTAGGCAGGTTGATCTCATGCTCGGCCGGTTTCCCTACTGGCTTCCAAGAGCTGCAGACCAGACACGAACGCTTGTCGTCCGTCTTGGGACGGTAGGAGCGGTGGGAACCAGGTTTAAAACGTAGAGCTGTCCTGCCCATGGCGACCAACCTTGTCCCCGCTGCGGGGAACATCTTGGGGCGTCTTCCCCCATGTTATTTGCATGCTTCTCGGGCCTTCTCCTGCATTTCGTGTACAGGTGGAGCTGGATGCATCGAGTGCATTTCTGATCAGCTCAGAAGGATTCGCCACGGTATGACCTGATCGGTTTGCGTAAATTTTTCATCCCATCTTTCGCATCTGAAAATCCGATGACGCCGAATGTCTTTCGGCCTCCCGCTATGATCTTCGGCTCCGTTCTTAGCGGAGCGGCACAGGCCCGGGTCACGAGAGTATTCGGATGAGGAATTCCAAGGTTCACATGAGACTAATATTGCCGCGAGGCTGCTGCCGCAACATCTTCTCCAACCTTCTCCTCACTTTATATCGATACTATTTCGACGGCTCATCAGCTACATAGAACCGTTCCGTCTGCGATCCTCGAATCTAGTCGAATAATGCGTCTGCTACATTTCAATAACGATGGCGATTTCAGCCTGACTGAGTTCTTCGAAGACGATATCCCCGAGTATGCTATACTTTCGCACAGATGGGGAGCCGAGGAGGTCACTTTCAAGGATATGACAGATGGCACAAGTAAAGCCACACAAGTAAAGCCAAGGCTGGCCACGGTAAGATACAGTTCTGCGGAGAACAGGCGAGGCGTGATGGCTTGGATTACTTCTGGGTGGACACATGCTGCATCGACAAATCGAGCAGCGCTGAGCTCTTAGAAGCTATTAACTCGATGTTTCGCTAGTATCAGAAAGCAGCTAGATGCTACGTCTACTTATCTGATGTTTCGATACTAAAGCGGAAAGCAAGTGATACGTCTGCTGTGTATACTTGGGAACCTGCTTTCTAAGCAAGCAAATGGTTTACACGAGGCTAGACCTTACAAGAACTCCTCGCTCCAAGACTAGTTGAATTTTATTCCCGGGAAAGTAAGAGTCTAGGTAGTAAGAGAACTCTCGAGCAATAAATCCACGAGATTACGGGAATCCCTACTACTGCCCTTCGAGAAAACTCCCTCTCCTAGTTCGACGTCAATGAACGATTCTCCTAGGCAAAAGGCCGCCAAACTACACGCAGGGAGGACAAGGCATATTCGCTCTTTAGGATCTTCGATGTCTAGATGCCACTTCTGTATGGCGAAGGAGAAGTCAAGGCGTTTCTACGGCTCCGGGAGGCAATTGACACACCTTTGAAGGGTAAGTCTTATCCTAAAGACTAATGCGTAATGCACCTCCTAGTAAGTCGCAAAGGTCTAAGCCGACCCCACACTAATGACGTCCCGACCCTCAGAACGACTAGAGACTCCACCGAACCCGTCGATCATCATACCCTTTAGTCGCGATACAGACTTTGTCGAGCGAGGGATACTCGATCAGATTCACTAGAAATGTGCTATTGTGGGATCCCGGACCGCGCTCGTTGGCCTAAGCGGTGTTAGGTAAGCACAAACCCTTTGGTTAATACGTATAGCTAACCGCCGTGAAGCAAATCGCAACTCGCTATCGAATACGCCTATTGAACTCGAGACCGCTCGCCGGATACATGGGTGTTCTGGGTTTACACAAGCAATGCCGCCCGTTTTGAGCAGAGCTTTCGAGATATTGCAGACTGTGTTAAGATCCCGGGACGGCAAAGTCTAATAGCCAATATTTTCTAGCTCGTGCACAACTGGCTATACGACGAAAGGAAAGGGAAGTGGGCTCTTATACTAGATAATGTAGACGATACTAGCTTTCTCGTTGAGGCTCGAAGGACTAGGTAAGATAGGCAAACAAATAGTATAGAGAGCGGGAACCTACGGTCGCTTGTGTTATACTTACCACAGTGTTTGTATAGATCGATTCTTATAACAACGCGGAGTGGAGATGAGGCCCTGAATCTAGTTGAGCAGCACGACCTTATTACAATCGACCCAATGAGTAGTGAAGATGCGCTAAAGCTGTTCGAGACTAAGCTAGGAGGGGACGCCGACGGTAGTGATAACGCTAATGTCGCTGCTAAGCTTCTCGTAGCACTAGAGTTCATACCGCTCGCTATCGTTCAGGCAGCTACATACATCTTACAGCGGAAACCGCGTTATTCCATACAAGAATACCTTCAGGCCTTTTGGGATAGCGATCGTAAGAGAACAAGTCTTTTAGACTATAGTAGCAAGTAGCTCCGTCGGGATAGGGAGGCGAAGAATTCGATTATTGTTATATAGCAAATATCTTTCGATCATATCCGTAAGATTAGAGCATTAGCGGCTAATTTACTATCGCTTATAAGCTTTTTTAACCGGCAAGGAATCCCTGATACTCTACTTTAAGATCGAAGCGAGGAGATAAAATCGAGGCAAGACTAGAGGGAGAGCACTACTAATAATATTGATAATAATACTGGCTATAGTGATGCCGATAAAGATAGTATATTATAGTCTTCTATAAGCGATAAGTTTGAAGAAGATATCTTAATCTTACGAAATTACTCGTTCATCTCCATTAATGCTAATAACACAACATTCGAAATGCACGCACTCGTATAGCTAGCAATGAGGAAATGGCTTAAGGCTCATGGGCAAATAGAGAGGTGGAAACGGCAGTTTATTAAGAATCTTGACGTAGAGCTGCCTACGGGAGAGTACGAGAACTGGGCCAGATGCTAAGACCTTTTCCCACACGCGCAATCGGCAGCAGCATAGAAGCCAAAGGAACAAGACTCTCTATTAGACTAGGCTTTAGTGCTATATAAGGCAGCATAGTACGCGTTGAGAATGGGAAAAGGTATAGAGGCAGAGAACATAGCGGTTCAGGTAATGAAAGTTCAAGAGAAGATTTTCAGTAATAAGCACAATAATGCGTTAAATGGGATGGCAATATTGGGCTTGGCGTATCACCTGAATGGTCGGTGGGACGATACTGAAAAGCTGTTTGTGTAGGTCATGGAGACTCGCAAGATGAAGCTTGGAGTGGACCACCTAGACACGCTGACGAGCATGGCCAACCTGGCAGCGACGCTTTGGAACCAAGGCCGGTGGGACGATGCTAAAAAGCTAGAGGTGCAAGTTATGGAGA